>NW_017306946.1:463525-485785 GCF_000935625.1 Nanorana parkeri | reverse complement strand
GATGTTTTCATCTGTCCCTCCAGCGGTGCGGCGGGGCTCCGTCCAGCGCTGACTCCTCTGAGCTTGCTGGTACTTACTGTCCCACGGTGTCTGCATGCGGGGGCACGCGTCCATAGACTTACCTTGCGTCTCTCCTCGTCTCCTGGCCAAAAATCCGAACTGCGCATGCGCCTACCACAGGATGCTTTGCGGGCGCCCGAGCAGGTTCGGATTTTCGTACGGGAGCGCACGTGGAAGACACAGGTAAGTTTAAACCGATTTGAAATCGCAAAGCACAACTTGAGACCCCACCAGTTATTTTTTTAAGATCCACCCAGTCTCCCTACCTTATCAGAACTGGAGTGGATCCTCAGCCTGGGATCCAGTGTGGGCTGCTGTGCTGTGACTGAGCTCCATCCATATGTGCATTGCTTGTACAGCTCCCTCGCACACCCTGTAGAGGTGTCGGGAACCAGAATGTTACATCACACCGGGCCAGCCACCTCTACAGGACATGAGAGGGAGCTGTAAGCAATGCACGTATGGATGGAGCTCCCTCGCAGCCATTGTCCTATCACATCCCACCTCAAGCTGACACTCGACTCTGGGAGGCATATTTTGAATGGCTGCTCGGCGCAAGAACTGACAGTGCTGTGCTAGGGGAAGGCTGAGGAGCCTCTCACCTAGAAAAGTGGAAGGCACACGGGGACCCACTGGCCAATAGTCACAGGCAAATAGTCCCACCGCACTCTTGACCGAGATGCCCCATGTAATGTGTGTGTGTGGGGAGGGGGGAGGGGCGCTGCTGAAGTGGCCACGGATGTCGCTTTTTTTTCAAACCTTGGTGTGTCTGCTAGATAAAGTCTTATAATTTGAGGAAGCTGAACCCCCCCCAGGGAAAAAAATTATCTACGGCCCTGGACACAGTACTTTAATAAATAGACATAATTAGGAATACATCCAAGTACATCCCTTTACCATATTATTACAATCAATAAACAATGAACAATATCCAAATATGTATTATTATATCCACATCTATTTATATTAAGTCAAAGTTTCTCATATAAGTGATTTCTCTGTGCTGGCAACCACTTTTCTATGTGAAAAAGTGTCTTTATATAAATATTCTCACACTCTAACAGATGCTCCACCAGGGATAGTGTCTTTCATATCACCATATCCCCCTTTTTGTATTGAACTCACCAATTTTATTGTGAACTTAGGGGTCTATTCACTAAGCTGCCGAGGGCAGCCGAGTGAACAACCGACCCCAAGTGAAGTGAGCCGAACATTGTTCGGCTATTCACTTCAGGCTGGTACGGCTGATTTCAGCCGTACATCGGCTGAAATCAGCTGTACATCGGCTTGCTTCACATGGCTTCGGGTCGGCCGAACATGCTCGGCATGTTCGGCTGCAAGTGGCCGGAGCCAGCCGTAAGATCACGGCTGGCTCCTCCCGGCTGTCAGAAGCAGGCTGTCGGCCAGCTTTGGCTTTCAGCACGGCTCAGCCGAGCCGATGCATATGCGTTCGGCTCGACTGAGCCGCTCGGCCAGGTTCTGGAGCTGTACGGGCTATAGTGAATAGCCCGTACAGCACCCCTTCGGTTCTACAGAAACCGAAGGGGTCCTGGGGCCGAAGCTAGCCGAAGGATCGGCCGAAGCTACGGCTAGATCCTTCGGCAGCTTCGTGAATAGACCCCTGAGTATTAACATACATCAGTCAATAAAGCTTCTCCAATTCTCAGTTATCCCCTTAGTTGGTGTTCCATAAACCAGATAGTAATCCTCTCGGTTGGTAAACCCCTTAGCGCATATTCCATAAACCAGATGGTAATCATCTCAGAAGGTAAATCGCTCTTATATTCAACATTCCATCACAGACAAGACAACTAACCAATCCATATTGTAAAACCTTTTATTAAATGAAAGTATAAAAGCAAGTGCACTTACATTCAAATAATCCCAATATAGCATAAAAACATCCAAATGACTTCTAGGTAGAAAAACAATATCTGGTCTCCAAGACAATCCAGCAGAAGTGACGTCAGCAGACTGCACCATGACGCGTTCCTCCAAAAATGGCTTACTCATGAGCAGTGTCTGCTGTGTCTCCTTCTGTCTGATGTATCCATACACCTCAAATTACTTCCTCCGAAGCTCTAATTGGTTAAAGACTTGCACCTGACCAGAGGTCAGGTGCAAGACTTTGCCCAATCAGGGCTCAGTACTCATTTGGAGCCATGATTGGGTAAACTCATGATGACTCTGCCCAATCATGTCTCGCCTATCAGATAATGGCAAACTACACAATTGGGCGGAGCAAGCTGTCACTGCTAGCTCCACCCAATTGTTTATATTTTGCCGGCATCTGTCAAAATGCCATTATGTGTCGGGAGTCAGCGGGGAGAGGACCGGACGGCGGAAGGCGTTTTTTTAAAAGAAAATTATTATTGCGTCATCGTTGTGGACAATGCTGGACATCGTGATTGAACATGGATTACGTCAGTGGATCAATTTTTTATTTTTTGGGGGTTTTTTAATAAAAGACTTGTCAAATTATTTTTTTTCAATTAAAGGTTTTTATTCAAAAGTCTGGACTTTTGAATAACTATTTTATTTAACTCTTTAGTGAATGGGTAGGGGTACAAGTACCCATTACTCATTCACAAGGTAGCAGTGCTAGACTGCTCGGATCAAGGGTCTGGTATGGAATTTTAGGGGGGACCCCACATTTTCCCCCCATTTTTGGGGGTGGGGTTCCTCCTTAAAATTCCTACCAGACCTTAAGGGCCTGGTATGACTTTGAGGGGGAACTCCACAAACTTTTTTTACATGGGGTCCCTCCTAAATATTCCTGCCAGACCTTAAGGATCTGGTATGACTTTTAGGCGGAGCCCTATGCTTTTTAAAAAAAAATGGTCCCTCCTAACATTCCTACTAGACCTAAAGGGTCTGGTATTGTTTGGGAGGGGGAACTGCACACTTTAAGAGCTGGCTCCGCCCAGCAGTCAGTAGCAGGCTTTCGGCCAGCTTCGGCTTTCACCTCGGCCAACTTTGGGAGCTGTACGGGCTATATTGAATAGCAAGTACAGCAGCCCTTCAGTTCTAATGAACCGAAGGGGTCCCAGGGCCGAAGCTAGCCGAAAGCTATGGCTAGATCCTTCGGCAGCTTTGTGAATAGATCACTTAGTATTTATGAAAAAAATAGGCCCGGTCAACCGTGTTCATAGAGAATAGGAAGGAATGGTAAATTTTGGCTAAACTGATTTCGCCCACAAAAAAATCAGTGCTTTCACAAATTTAAAATATCATTTACAGTGTATATGTTGAGGCATTTTCCATCATTTTAGGATACTGCAATTTTCACACTGCCATTGTTTTGCTAGAAGTCTTTAAAATGTACATAAAGCCTTCTTGCTGCACTTCCTTCACTAAATAAATAAACTTTGCTGTTGTAAACAAATTCCATTCATAGTACAATGCGGTGAAATGAGAATTTCTGTAAATCACCGGTGTAGTAACTTGACATGCTTGGAATCTATGTCAGCCTTTATTGATGATTTATCACAAAGGAACTTTTGAAATAAGGTTAAAGTAAAGACCTGCTAAAAAAAACTATTTGTCTACAGCTAAAGGTACATTAGCATGATCAGTAAGTTATTGACATAATAAATAAATGTTATGCACTTACTGTATTTGACACCCAGGGTGGATTTTTACTAATACAGAACTATTTTTACTAATAATTATTGCAAGAAAATTATTACAAGAAAAGAAATGCAGACAGTGAAAATTGTACTGTCCACAGACCTGGCGCTGCCATAAAGGCAGGTCAAGCAACGGGGGGGAGGGGAATGCGACTGGGAGATGGCCGTGGCGGCTCTGATCACATCTGTCAGCGCTCCCTCTCCTTCCGGCCGCTGCAGCTTCAGAGCGGCCAGGAGGAGAGAGAGGGAGCGCTGACAGGTGTTAAGTAAGCAGTAAGTTCTCGTCCCCTGTCCTCGTCAGGAAGGTCTCCCCCCTTCCACTCGCCGGCTACCTTTCACGCCGGATCGAGTTGACAGTGAGGGGAGAGTTGCACTCGCAGCCCTTCCTCTCAGCTGTCACAGGAGTTCTAGTACAGTAGTGCTGTGCTAGAACTCCTGTGTTGAGGGGGACAGGTTAAATAAAGAGAACCGGTCACCTCCAAATGCTATCACACAGGGGCTTGTTAGCTCTTGTGTGATAGCAATAAAGTTAAGTGAAAAAAATTTAAAATTTAATAAAAAATAAATAAACAAACATTTATGAAAAAATAAGTAAAAAATAATAATGAAAATTATAAAAACTAAAAGATAGTAAGTTTAAAAAAATAAAGAAATTAAATGATTGTAAAAAATTATAACAAATAGAAAAGTGAAAGAATATCAGATAAATAACAATTTGAAAAAGTAAAAAAATAAATAAAAATTTTAAAAATTTTAAAAAAAGTTCAAATGGCTCCGCCCAGCTGTCAGAAGCAGGCTGTCGGCCGGCCAATGGCCGGCCGCTCGGCCAGCTTCGTCTTTCAGCACGGCTCAGCGCTCGACTGATCCGCTCGGCCGTGATCGGGAGCTGTACGGGCTATTGTGAATAGCCCGTACAGCACCCCCTCGGTTCTCCTGAACCGAAGGGGTCCTGGTGCCGAAGCTAGCCGAAGGATCGGCCGAAGCTACGGCCAGATCCTTCGGCAACTTTGTGAATAGACCCCATAGTCTATAAATTAGACTCTGAGAAGGTTAAGTGAAGACACACTTTTGTGACTTTTATTTTTTGCGTATTTTGTCATTGTTTCAAAAATAAAAAGTCCAAAGAGAAAAATAAAAAACACATCAAAATACTCCCCAAAAAGTAAAGAAGTGTTTAAATTCCTTAAAATCCTTAAAAACAAATTAAACTAACATAATTTGCCTTAATTATTGACTCTAATGCATTTCACCCAACAGGCAAAATGCCAAACTCTCTGGAATAAAATCTGAAAATTTCACCCACATTTGTCAATATCACTCATGCCTAAAAGAGAAGTTAAATAGTTCAAAGTTTTTTTACATATAATACATTGGATCAGAAAAAAAAAATACCTCTGCAGCAAATTTTGTGAAACATGAAATAAAAATGTTTCCTTTGGCAGATAATATCCTTAGATTATTTTTTTTATTATACTGAATTCTGAACACAAAAGTCAAAATCATGTTTCCTATTACCCATAAAAAACAGGACGAGAAAGGTATGACCATTATCACTAATAATATTTTTGTAGTATACCAAACAAAATTTGTAGAAGTACTTATCTCCAAGAATACATGAAGCATCATATATCTACAACGTGTAAACCTTTGGAGATTAAAGTGACACTAAACTCTGGAGTTAAATCTTAAATGTACATTCAGTACCTTAACTATTAACAAAAATTTATCTTATTTGTGTATCACTCGGCTGTAGATCCTCAAATCATCTCTGAATTGATGGTCACACTGTCCTTCCTTCTGGAGGGTGGCTACTTCTGTTCCCCATGATCCCTGTGTGTATTGTAAAGTAGCCACCACTCCAAGCTCGCTCTCATGATGGACTACAATCTCAATACAAATTAGACAACTAAACATGAGATTGTAGTCCATCATGGGAGCAAACTTGGAGCAATGGCTAATTTACAACACACACAAGGATAAAGGGGAAAAAAAAGTAGCCACTCTCCAGAAGGGAGTAAACCTTAAGTGCACTTAAGGTGCATGCGATATGCAGAGTGGCCGCCGCATGCTGATTACTGGAATGTTCTCTGCATTTCAGCACCTGGAACTGGAAGAAGCCTCTGTCAATTGTCAAATCATTTGCTGGAAGAGGGAGTTAAGTGCAGGCAGCTCTATTATCAGACCTGCTGTAGTCTCCCCCTGATACCCAGAAGAGACTTCTAGGTGTCAGAGGAGTGCTGGCTCCACACAGTGATCTGAGGCACTGTCACCACAGTGGCGATGTGCTATGGCATACATTACCACTATGTGAAGAGAGAGCTTCACTGCAGGACAGGTAAGTGGTAGTTTTTTTCTTTACAGAGTGCCCCACAAGACCACCAGGGAATCTAAGGGACACATTTCAGCTAGTTACTGACCACCTGTGATGGTAGGTATTTTTACAGCCAGCCACTGACCACCAATGCTGGGGTGTTTGACCACCAATGAGTGGGTTTATGTGATCAGCGCCCCTAACCAAGCCTGGGCACAGGTGGTGCAACCAGCATCCCAACCATGTCTGAATGGGGCTTAACTGTTTTATTTTTTATGAGCCAAAATTCATGAGCAGATATTATAGTTTATTTGCCCTTATGACTATTGCCTTCATATACACCCTGTTGTGCTCTGCTGTGACAGGCAATATTCATGTTCTTGTTTACATTGTATCCATGTAGGTGATAGGAGTGTGGCATGGCTCTCTCTTGCTGCAGAGTCATGGGGGCCTAGCTTATGATCTTGCACCAGTTCCACTGCATTCAGAAAACGCCCCTGTTTCTATCAATACATATTGGTGACAATTTTCCAAAAGGCTGTTCATTTTGCAGTGAAATTTTACCTTAGCATAGTGAATGTGGTGAAAATGAACTTTGCAAAAAAATACCCAATCCTGTGCAAGGATATAAAAAAAACAACAGTATTTTTACTTGCTTGTAATTGGAAGAAGGAAGTCATCAGTGCTTCACGTCATTCACCAAGCTATGGGAAAATTCCATTACAAACTGAGCAGCCTATTTGCCTTTAGGAAAATCAACCCCAATTCTGTCATAATACAACTACTATGCTACATCATTATTTAGATCTGGCATTCTTCTCCTCTTTCATATATGCAAATAAAACTGATATCATCAGCAACATTGTGCAAAATTAATAAAAACCAAACGGAAAAAAAAATAGCTGACAAAAGTTAAAGTTTGGCTTATATGACATGAAGCAGATGAAATAAGGACTAACCAGAAGAACACACAATCTGAAAAATAAAGAGGTGCGTATGTACACCTGATATGCAAATGTGTGCATGTGAGACATATATGTAGAGATATGTAATTCTTACAGGCTCAGCATGAGGTATTTATTTGACTACTGACACATTTTACACCTGGCATTTGAAGGTGAGAACAAGGTAAATAAACCAATGAGCCTGTAGCATTTAAGGCGACTAGTGTAACATGAGGAAAGATATTCTTGAGACAGAAGTAAATAGAGAGAACATTTTGCTTCTAGCTGATATTCTTGAAAAGGTCAGAGGAACTGTGCTGTTCTGCCCCCCAGAAACAACAACTTTGTATTTGAGGACATCTACCTTCGATAGAAAAAAAATTGATGCAACTATGATTTGGTGCACAGTATGCAAATCTTTTTACCACAATACTAGTGGTGGCATACTTATCCACCTACACTACCTACCAGGGTTGGACTAGAAGATCCTCCAGTAGGCCTCATCCCCCAGTGGGTGCCATATAAAACCAGGGGTATTGCAATGCCCAGCAGTATGTAGGTCTTTCTGGATGGGTTGATTGTTCGCCCAATGGTACCTACATAGTTTTAGCACTGAAGTCACAGTCAGCACCAAAGAACACAAAGTGGCATCTCAGGTAAGTAATCACTGACACCACTGTAAGAAGGCATGTTTCAGTAATGGAAGCATGTTCCATACAGCATTTTTTTATCCTCTGACGTTGAGTGCTGATCCCTTCCACTGACCAACAATATAAGGGCAAATACATTCCATGCTTCATAATATTGATGTTTTTGTTGGTTGCCTAGTGACCAAGCATGACACATTTCTTTTTCCCCATCTTTATATTGATGCATCATGTATACAAACTACTGCCATACTGGAGCATCTTATTACACCCAACTACAATGTAAATGCCCTAGCTAAATATATTTCTTGAGGCCATCTAATATTCAATGTGGTTTTTTCATTGTTTGCTCTCTGCAGGTAATGTTTAGCATAGGTAGATATGTGTGGTTCTGGTTTTATTTGCTATTGAGCTACTGCGCTTTAGGAGTGGGGTAATAAAATATTCTATTAAGTTAGGTAAAATAATGTGACTTGGACTGTCTACAAAACAGCTTCAACTGGGAGAACAGTTTTACATATGAACAGTCTTTTGTTACATGCTGGCAGTCTTTGACAGTTTGCTGCATGCAAGTATACCCACACTCCATGCTACCAACTTTATTCCTCAACTTTTTGTTATTCCCCATTTTGTCAGTCAAGTTGGTTAAATATTATTTTAAAGTTCCTGTGTTATCATTCACCCTATCATTATATTTCTCATTAATGTAACTGAAGGGCAAGGTTTGGTCGATTGCCATGGGTTCACTATGTGCAATGTAAAATTATTTATCAGTTCTTAACAAATCTTCTTTTCTAAAGCAGAAAGGTAAATATACTAGAGTTACTAGAGTTTTGACAATACTATAAGGGGAATTTACTAAAACTGGAGCAGATATATTCTGGAGCAGAAGCCCATGTCAACCAATCAGCTTCTAGCTTTCATTTTCAAAGCTTAACTGAACAAATTGAAGAGAAAAGCTGATTAGTTGTTATAGACAACTGCTCCAGATTCTGCCTGCTCCAGTTTTTATACATTTCCCCCATGTGCATGGATATTGCAGATTAGTATAAAAAATGGTAATTGCAAGAGCAACGTTTGTAATATATTGTAACATTAATTGAGAGTTTAAGACACTAATAGACAAATTACTTTATCTAATCAGTGGCTTTCTACATGTCCAAGTGCTGCTTTCTTAGTGAAAGCATCCATTTCATTCATCACAATATTTGTTAGCACCACAAATGGAAATGCACTGAGCTTTATTAATTCATTATTTCTGCAGAATTTGTGCATTTTATATCAAACACAAACCAGCCACTTTGTCAATGCATATTAAACTGTGAGCATTTAAAAATACATGTAGATTGCAATTTAATCTTATTTGGTGCATTTTACCATCCAGTTTCAACATTATTACAAAAAGTAAGTCTTTTGTCAATGTGTTTAGCAAATTAGCTGTAAATTGAAATCTAAAGCATTTCAAATGGATGTACGACTGTAAAAAGAAGCCAGTTAGCTGAATATAAAGAATTATGGAAATGCTGAACATCTTCAGGCACCATCAGATCTTCACAGTGAATCCTAGCAGAACATTGCTTCAAGCTCTGTCACATGAGTGAGAATGTATTAAACTGATTTGTTTACCTGGCTAGCTAGAATTGCTCTTTTTACCTAAAATCATATCTGTAACTGCATAGAAATGTCCACAATATATGACTGGAGCTGCTAGAACAATAACAAAAACAACAGGACATGTTTTTTAGTTTGACATATTCTACCTATTCTAAGTCTATGAACACATTTCGGAAAATCTATGTAAAAGTCATCTTTAAAGAAACCAGCTACAAGGCAAGGAAAACATTAACTTTAGCAAGACTACAGTCAAAACAATAGTCACTGTAAAAAAAAGGCCTCCAGTATAGTAATTAGTTATCCATTTTACTACTTTCTGCACATTGCTCACTCTTTAGACTTCATGCTCATTGTTGGCTTCCTGTACTATTTTTAACATTATATTTATTCTGAATTTGTAGAGATTTATTATTATTAGTTCATTAATTATAATTTTGTATTATTATTATTTTAGTTCAATCCGGGTTTATACATTTTTAAAAAATCAAGGCTATAAAGAAAGAAACAATAAAGAATACATCCACAATTGGTGCAAAATGCACATGAAGTACAATAAAAAACAAAAACATCCAACAGAGCATTAAAGATACAGAAACTTAAATTACAGTTGACTGCACCAATAAAACAAAAATGTAGTTAAATAAGCAAGTTGCCACAGTGTCATAGACAAAAATATCTTATTTAGAAAAAAATCCACATAAAAACAGCGAAGATCCACTCCTCTGATACACACAGTGGATGTCGAGACTAAGGTTGCTGTGGATAAATGATTATCTGAAGACCGAAGTGGATTAGAGAGCATGAACGAGAAGAAAGGGAAGCTACAAAGGCTACCTAGGGACTGGGGCAGGGTGGCAATTACCCCCCCGGGCCTCTGCGATGCCGTCACGAACGGCCCCTCGACCTCCGCTGCCACCTGCACCCGGCCGGCCCGCCGCATCCGATGCGGCTCTGTGATCAGCGTGGCCGTTGCTCCGCAAGGGGTTGTTCGGGAGGCCCCAGCAGGGGGCCCTCTAACATGCCTGCTTAGAGGGCCACTTCTACCCGGTCCAGCCAGCCCGGGTCGCCTCTGTATGCGATCCGGCCTGGCTGGATCAGGCAGACACAGTCCTCTAATCAGGCGCTGTAGAGGGCAGCCGGCTGGGGCCTTCCGAGGACCCCCTTGAGGACCGAGCAGCCGCCGATCGCAGAACTGCATCGGATGCGCATCTGAGAAGATACGCTATTAGCGTAGCAGGAGCAATGCAAAATGCGCCGCCGACTTCTTCGCTACGCTAATAGCGTATCTTCTCAGAAGCTGCACACAGCGCGCCAGTTTAAGTAGTAACCAGCACACGCTGTATGCAGCTTCTAACAGCGTGGTAGACGGGAGGCTGTGCTTGTCTGTGGATCCAGGGATCAGGTGAGTATTAAAAAGAAAACAATTGGTTTGTATTAAAAAGAAAAAAATTGGTTTATTTTATGTTCCCAGGGACATAATTTGTCAGGGGACGGTCTCCTCAATCCAGGGACTGTCCCCAGAAATCGGGGATGAATGTAGGGCTGCAACAACTAATCGACTAAGTCGATTATAATCGATGATTGAAAACATCATCCTTTTCAATCATCGATTAATCTTTCAATTAGTTGGCCCTGTTCACGGCTTCACACACACCGGGTGCCGCACCTCCTCCCCTTATGCTTGCCTTACGCTTGCCACTGCCAGACCTGCCCGCCCACATCCACGCTCCACCCGCTGCACCTCCTCCCTGCCTCAAGCTTGCCCCTGCCAGACCTGCCCACCCACATCCACGCTCCACACGCCACACCTCCTCCCTGGCTCATGCTTGCCATTGCCAGACCCGCCCGCATCCACGCTCCACACCTCCTCCCAGCCTCATGCTTGCCACTGCCAGACCAGCCGGCATCCACACTACACACGTCGCACCTCCTGCACACCCATCAGGAGGCCCCATACAACTGGAAGAAGCATGGGGAAATAAGGAGGAAATAACACCTTAAAAAGAATCTGAAGCCTGGAAATCAAGCCATGCTGACCAGGTAAAAATTCCCCAGTATCATGTTCATCAGCCAGTAGGTGTTCCAAATCTGCAATATGATCCATTACCACAGTCCACTCAGCCAAGGTAGGTGTCACAAGAGTACGCCAAGGGTGAGGGATGACTGCTCTGGCAGCCGTAAGAAAGTGCCATAAGAGGTCTCTCTTTACTGATTTCAGTGAGCCAGGTATCATAGACAGCAACACGATCTTGGAGTAATTAAAGATCTCAGAACCTGTAACTCTGCAACAGGAATCCAAAGCCTTCTGCCAAAATTCAATAATATGAGGGTAACTCCACCATATGTGAGTCATATGTCCCAGATAATCCTTACAACGCCAGCAAGAATCTGGCACAGTAGGATAGAAACGATGGAGAACTGCTGGACACCTGTACCTAGGGTTGCCACCTTTTCTTAAATCGAAACCCGAACACTCTAGCGACACGTGGACATATTTTTTTGGGAGAATGAGTCGCAGCTTATTCATATGTAAAAGGCACCACCCATTAATATGTAAATATCACAGATGAGACTATTTGTAGTGGGGGGCCAGTAGCATCTATCTTAATTTTGCTTGCCCCTGTCTACCTGACACCTTGTGTCCGGGTTTCTGCTGCCATGAAACCCGGACACAGCATTCAAAACCCGAACTGTCCAGGTGAATCCTGGACAGGTGGCAACCCTACCTGTACCACCTGGTCAGGATCTTCAGATTCTTTTCAGGAGCAATAGAGAGAGCATGAGAGAGTACAAAGGATTTCTCCCATTCCTCAGCACTAATAGATAATCCCAACTCTCGCTCCCAAGCTGAAGTGTACCTTGGCAAGGCTGGAGGATATAGAGGAGAATATAGAATAAAGTAAGGATAGGGCATGGAACAGAGGTGAGGAATGTAAACGAAGTTAATCAAAGACCATAGGATCCGCTTCCAGCCACTCCGGCCTACGGAAGAAACAAAAGAGCAGAACTGTTGATCAGCCAGCCAGTGTCTGCAGATAGTAGAATGACCGCTCGAAGGG
The DNA here is from genome assembly GCF_000935625.1 of Nanorana parkeri. Lineage (NCBI taxonomy): Eukaryota > Metazoa > Chordata > Amphibia > Anura > Dicroglossidae > Nanorana > Nanorana parkeri. Next base: position 473,521 of record NW_017306946.1, on the reverse strand, counting down.
GAGGAAACGCTATCACCAGCACTGGTCAGTGGAGAATCACATAGTGCCAAAATCAAGCGTCTATAGGAGTGCCTGGTCCACCTCCCAGAAGAAGATATACGCATTGCCGGGGTATAAGAAATCCCATATTTAGACATGAAGTGATCCCAAAGACACAATGTTACCCCAGCTATTCTTTTCGCCCAGAGGATTGGGGTTGTGCCTGTTTCACGTGGAGACTTTGCAGCTGGAATTACATGAATGCTCGTATTCTTCAGGTACCTAGGTGCACAATGCACATCCAGGGATGGACTTATCCAAAGTTACTTCAGCCTGCCAAAGAGACTATCTTGTTTCTTCACTAAGGAACTTTACAAGTTGCCACCTACGGAGTGACCTACTGCATTTGAAGGACTATTCAGCAACCAAGGTTTGCCATGCTGACGGTCATCACAGACTCTGCCTGATATTTGGACTTGTGTATATATATATGTTCTTTCTTATTTTCAGGTCCAGAGTCACAAGTTCAAGTTTATGGACTCTAAAGAGTTGTTGTTGCATTTTATGCATGTTCTCTTTTATGTCTTTCAGGTCTTCAAGACATCAAAGCAAATTGCACTGTTGTTAATTGCATTTGCATAACTACCGTTACGGGGTAAATAGTGACATTTGCAATGCCAGGCGGGGAGTGTGCCGCCACAATGGGGCGTAGAATATGACATAGCCTCACTTATATTCATGTTGATATAGTTAAGAAATTACATGGTTATTTCCCTATACCATTTTCTCATAGCTAATTCATGTTTTATTATATGTTGCCATCTAGTGGCCCTTTGTGGTAATGTACATGTTTTTCGGTAATTCTTTCTTGATGTCTATGACATATTTCCTCTTTGTATGTAATGCCCCACCCTTCTTCCTGAGTGCAGTACTTCCTGTGTCATGGCCACAGCTACAGGCCGCATGTAACTAGGACACATATACTCTGCGCAGTATGCTAGAAAAGGCATCATTTTCTGACCGCACAATACTATAACCAGTCATCTGCTGTTCCTATCATCTGCTGTAATCCTGATGTTAAGAATAAACACCTCTTTTGAATGAATCGGTATTGACGAGTTCAGCTATCTGACAAGGATTGTCCGCAGTGAGTATATCTGCTTATACAGGCCAGGCATAGAGGTCTCAGCAAGGGATATATTTCGCTATCACAACAATCGGAGTCAGAATAATGTATGCTCATTCAAAGTGAGAAGGGAAGAGAGTATATGGTAAGGCTTGAAGGTCATAGTCTGTGAAAATCCCTACCAACTAAACCCACTGTTATCTTTGGTCTGATGCAATCAATCCATAACGCGCACCAAAACTGAGGTGGATGTCTGGTGCACCCACTCCACCCCTGTGTTTAGGTAAGAATAGAGTCTTATAGTTAATAGGGATAGGCTTGATGTTTGAGTCGAACAACAGTTCGACTCTAACATCGCTAGTTCGTCTGTTCGGCGAACACCACTGGAACTGTCAGGGAGTTCAGCGGGCTTTTCACTTATTACAAGATAAGTGATAAATTGTGAATCCAGTGAATCAAAAACATTATTGACAATAAATAATGATGAATGGTGTAATAATAATATGCCTTCCCCCCTAGTGTATATGTTACAATAACACTCCACCTATAATGATGCTCACAACTATATAAGTCCAATTTAAACACTCATGAAAAATGTGAAATATAAACTGAAAAACAGATAAACCACTTCAGGAAAAGTTCCACAGATGGTCGATGTTGTAACTGAGTGTTAGAACATAATAGATTATTCCTTTCTTCGTGCTGAAAATAAAACCCTGTGGTTATGCACTCACCAAAAATCTTGACTGCAAATGATAGTCAGCCAGCGCTCTAATCACACATCCCAATCGTAATGCAGTGGTATCCCTTGGTGATAGCTGTCAGCCACCCACTGATGTCAGCCAGGATGAGCAATTACGAACGCCACTCGATCAGCGCACAATAGGTGTATGCCCAGTATGATGTGCCGCAAATAGCTTTCAGAAAGGGCTAACAGATCTGCGCATCGCCAATGTTAGCAGGGAAAGATCAGGGAGCAGGTAGACAGTGGCTCCATCTAAGTCTGCTGGGCCAGGTCACCATGCCCATCGAAGTATCTCCTTCTATACATTGTAGAAATTCACACAGTATAAAACATCTCTAGTATAGTTTGGTCAGTCCACTCCAACTCCAGCAACCTGGTGTACCCTATCCAGTTCAATCGCCTCTTTAGGGGGCTTCCCTAGCACCATAAGTATAGCCATGACAGTAGCATAAAGGTGTGGTCCATGGGTCACCTCAGGAATTCTAAATATTATTGAGGCGGCTACACTTTTCACCATCTTCCACTTGAAGTTGTAGTTGTTGCATGTGGAGCCAGTGTGTAGCTTGAGATGCCCCTAAAGCATTGATGCAGTTGGCAGAAGATATTATTGTATCAGAAAGATCAGAGAGTTTGGCATCATTAATAGCAACCCTTTTGGTGCAGTTCACTCATCTTCCACCTCAGGGCACCCTCCAATCTAGTGGCCTGGGTATCAAAATCTGCCCGGAGTGTGGCGAGGAGGTCATGGACATCATTAGCCGCTTCCTGGTCTGAACCCAGTAAAGCCGCCAGTGAAGAGGGATCTATAGTGCTGGCTGGAGAGACCAGGTCTGGAGAAGAAGCTGGAAAAATGTGTGCCTTTTGGCTCACAGGCTTAGCAGAGGACTGATTGTGCCGGGCTGCTGCGGGTGGAGGATCACTGGCTGGTTGGTACTTGCTCGATGACTTCAGTGGCATTATGTTGGGGCCTACAGATGAGGATGCCCACTGTGGATTCCTGATAAGGAAGGAAGAAATATCCTGGTTTGAAGATGTTTTTCGGAATGGCAGAGGAGATCCGGTGTGAGGACATACGGTATGCGTAATCATGGCCGGATTTACTCTGTCTGCTGCCCCAAGGCCAGGTTCCTCAATGCGCCCCCCTACACACCCAGCCTTCCCCCATGGAGAACGGCAGACCTGCAGGCTGCATACAAGTGATTTCACTGAATCGCCGGAATCACTTGTATAAAACAAGCGGCAGCTTCCCCCGCTGTACATTTAGCTCTGCTTGCCCAAAGCAGGGCTAAATGTAGAAAACAACTCCCCCCCGACACCAGGAACTGCATGTCCCGGTAATCAAGAGATAGGAATTCCACACCCCTGCTGCCCCTCTACTCCCTGATGCCCCAAGGCTGGGCCTTGGTTGGCCTTGTGGGAAATCCGGCCCTGTGCGTAATAGGCGGTAAGGAGATATACAGTAAAAGTCCTCTGAATAGAGCCCGGGTCTGCAGAGTTCGCAGCTGCATGTCTTTATCCTGCCATGTTTGGCCACGCCCCTTGTTATTCACATTTATATTCCAACCTCAGGTATTCAAAGGAAAGAGTCTCTAAATCTTAAATAAACCATACCCAACTTTTTGAGCCATCTAAATCTAAATACTAATAGTGAATGTGATCACTTTAGTGCTCCTGGATTGTTTCTTCAAACATTAATCAAGTATCACCCATTGAGATTCACTTTGAATTAGAACAGAAAGGACAGCATATGCAAGTCAACTCTAGGCAGACAGGGTTCTTGAGCAGACCAGTTCACTTTACCTGTTGATGTTTTCTCATTAGTCAATAAGAAAAACAAATTACATGGCCGGTTTCTACACTGCAAAATAGTTGCAATTAGATTTGCAGCAGTTTGAACAACAATGCTTCACTAATACCTCTACCAACTGCAAAAGCTATACTGAGGGAGTTTCCTCATCTCCAAATGGCTGTTCCCGTTAATGCTTCACTCCATTCAAAACTGTTATCCAGAATTTCAGAGAGCTAAATCAAATGACAGTCTCTTACATCTCGTGGGGACTGATGATAACATTTCTGTGCTTGAGTTCTTGGGTCTGCACACCCGGTGTGGTGATTTTTTTCCTGCTCTCCTTTTTCATATTCTCGGTGAAAACAACCAAAACTCCCAGGTGGACATCAACAGAACTAGGAATTGGAAAAGGAGTAACAGTTGTCTTCTACCCTTGGTATGAATTAGAACCATACATTAATTCCCAAAGACAGTAATTACTTTGCTGCCATAGCAGTATTTTTATCTAATCTAATCTCTGAACACAATCAGAGATCTGGGAGGTCATCAGAGATAGGTAATAGTTGTAGTGTAGTACTATATGTCGGGAGGTATAAATATATATCTCCCCAAATATATATATTTATATTTATCTGCGTTGTGAAAATCCAGGCAACCTCAGCTCTTTTCCAGAGAGTAGCATTTTAATCGAAGAAACAGATGAACAGGAACAGTCCAACAGTAAAATATCTAGACCTCAGATGATAAAGGTTCCATGAGGACCCACTCTAACTACCCAGCATATATCTCCAATCTATATATGCACCTCTGTGCCTCTCTTCATGACTCTGAACTCCCCTCCTCAGCCACCTTAGGCTCTCTATTGATATACAGTTTAGTGCCATTCACTAACACTGAATGGATTCTGATTGGCTGGTCTAATTAACCCTTTAATGTTAGTTAACTAAACAGGTTTTGACAAAATTCCCTACAGCTGTCCAATTGTGTACAATCAACAAAACAGGATTGGTCAACTGGTCAATAAACTAACACAATACAAACCTAGTTAGCATAGGTGTGTTAAATAACATCAGCTAAAAGAATGCAATACATGAGAATAAACCCTAAATATACCCCTAATATATCTACTTCAATCATAATTTACAACAATAGTCTCTCACAGTTTGGAAAATGCAGCTGTTCAGTTATCGTTTTAAACTCCACCAATTATGAACACCACCAAGAGATGTTAATTCATGTTAGAAGACTGGTAATGTGACAGCTGTGCCCAGTTCGATCCCACAACAGAGGAGGGAGCAGTGGCATGCCTGGCCGGGATTGGACGGAGGCGGACGTTCACTACAGTCCGCCTCTAGGTGAGTGTGTTACAGTACGGAACAAACCGAGGCGGCACTGTGAACGTGGAGATACCACTTTCAGTCTCCACCTGCACAGAGATTTTCCAGCTCGCCAGGTAACAACCTCAGGCCAGCACACTAAGAGTGATTGTCACTAGGGACGGTTAACTCCACAGTTAACTCTTTACACACAAAAACAGTAGCTGCCACAACGTGTTTTAACAGAAAAACGCACCATTCTCAGCAAATGTTGTCACAATTCAAAAAAGTAAACAAAAAAATTGATACCACTGTCCCTTCAGACAAGAATATGACAGGTTTTACTATACAGTAGTCCTCTTCACAAAGACAAGGATACTTTAAGTTTTTATTTAGAGCGTAGAGATAAGCTTGACGATTTTTTAAGATTTGTTTTCTTAAAGAAACAGTGCAGAAAAATTTATATACAGAAAAAGATGTTACAAAAAGAGACAAATACAACAGTGAAAATACAAAGGGGATAAAATTGAGAGTACTTAACAGTCCTGGGTTTTGGAAAATTCTAACAGAGTCCAGTCAATGCAACAGAAGATGGATCTGGGTTGGCTCTCTCAAGGTAAGACAAACAGTTGGTCCTTGATGTTAATGCACTTCCTATTGTTAAGGCCAGAGCTTCCTTTTGATGTTCAATGAAAGCTCCAGTTGCCTTGAGTGGGCCCTTTAGGGGTTGTCCCTGAGCCGGCCTAGAAGCTAATCAGGAAGGACTATGGGGGATGTGCAGGAGGGCTAAGCATTTTATGATCTTCTCCTCTGCCCCTCCCAAACTGTCAATTACATATTAATAAACATATTTCAATATTTTTACACGCACGCTCCAAATAAACTGTTACTTAATGTGCATTATGACATTTGCTTCGTGCGGACACTAAATTTGATATGCTTATGAATTATGGGTGGCTCAGAAGGGGTAAGATGTGTTTCTAGCCGTCTGGACCTCCTAGATCCTTCAAATTTAGTATGTTTGGACTCAGGAATACACAAGACAGCAATATATATACTTATTGTTACTATAGTGCCTCCAGGTTCAGAATTTTGATTACTGGGTTAACTTGCAGCTTTCAGTTTATGGCTCAGGTTGAGTTGAAGTTCAGCTATGTCATTATCAGTGCCAGGCCATCTTGTGTTTAACTTGATCTGTCAAGTGATTGGTGTTCTGAAATTAGGATTTTATAATAGGCTGTCAAAACACATGTCATTAACTTATGCCTGACTGGCTTTTCATTAGAGTTTCATGAAAGCCCCTCGTAAACAGCTAGGATTGAATAAACTTCTCTAGCACTTAGTTTGTTATAGTAAAAGCTAGAAAGATCAAATGCAACAGATTAGCAGATATCCTGTTGCTCTTAAATGCATCTGGGCAAGGCCTGATGGGACTGTGGAATGCGGGGAATCCTTACCTCTAGACCATAAGTGCACATATATGTATTTTTTATTTGATTCACTCATATCCATACATGACTTTCTAATTAAAATTGGGGTGCTCATACCCCATTACCTTCACAGGAAAAAGGTGCTCCCTTAGTTTTAATATATTCACACATTTAACATCACCCTCTGATGCAAGTGCCCAGATAAATAAGTTGTATACTGGTCGGTGTTCCAGCCAGTGGGCATAGCGCTAAATAAGCCCATGTGGGAGTTCCATAGAGGGGGTTCAGATGTTAGGTCCAGGACAAGTTACAGCACTAGCCCAAATGGCAATTTAAAACCTTAATCCAGGCTAAAGTCTATAGTCAATGGGCAGGGGCCTACAGTCCCCTCCAAGTGCCCAGGGCACAGAGGCTTCCGTGACAGTATGTGCTTCCTATTTACAGGTCTACTGTTTCTCTACACTGCCAAAAAGTAGATGGCATTAACTGTCTAAGTAGGTGACCTAGAAAGTAAACTGAGTCTATCAGGTTAACTAACAAAAAAAAAAAAAACACCACTTCCTGGTGCAAACCCATCTCAAAGCAAACTTGGGGTAGGATTCACTGCTAGTTCTGATTAATGCAAATGAATCAGCTCACTTCTACAAGGCATTAACTTACACTGAGTGGCCAGATTATTATGACCACCCCATCTGTACTTCGTTGGACCACGAGATGACTTCGTTGGGCCGCCTCGTGACTCCACGAGATGTTGAAAGGTGATGCGAGGAATCTGACACTGCACTGTTGCCCTTATGTTGTCTTGTACCAGTCTTGCCACTGTCCGTTCTGCCCTAACATTGATTTGTTGCCGACGGCCACAATTCGCACATTCAGACCCAGATTTTCAGCTGACCGTCCAGTCTTTAAACACTTTAACAACAGCTGCTCTTGAACATTTAATGGGGGGGGGGGGGGGAGTGGTGCTAGAGGTCTGCATACCACTAGAGAACAAGGAAATAAAAAAATTAAGAATAAAAGAATAGTAAGTCTGGCCCCCATAAACCAGAAAATAAAAAAAATAAAAAAACTAAGGTTTATTGTGGCTTTAAGAGTCTGGTTAGTATGGCACTGAAAACTACAGGCTAAAAAGACCTAGATGGTTATTCACTAAGCTGCCGGTGGCAGCCGAGTGAATAACCGAGGCGTAGTAAAGTGGGCAGAACAATGTTTGGCTATTCACTACGGCTCAGTACGGCTGATTTCAGCCATACATCAGCTGAAATCAGCTGCCTTTGGCACCTCCCTGGTACCGAGCAGAATAGCAAAAAAGTGAAAAGAATGAAAATGTTAAAAAAGGTTAATTATTTTAAAAAGGATCCAAAATAGGAAAATTAAAAATTAAAGAAAAATATTTAAAATAAAAGAAAAACAAATTGTGTGGAGCTAGCAGTGACAGCTAGCTCTGCAAAACTGTTTCCTATTGGCCGGCACTTGCTAGAGTCTTCTAGCAGGTCCTGGCCAATGAATAACAACTGAGAGGAGCCGGCCGTGACTTCGAGGCCGGCACTGCCCAGTTGTTATTGTTTAATGATAGATATGCGTCCCCAGGTCATTTGGGGAAGCAGATCTGTCATTACAACTGGGTGGAGCTAGCCGTGAGATCACGGCTAGCTCCGCCCAGTTGTCATTTGTGGGGCATACGGCCGGCCTTGGGCAGGCTGTTTGCCCTGCTTCGGCTTTCACTTAATCTCAGTCGAGCTGAACTGACAGCTGTAGTGAATAACCCCCCTACTGTTTTGCCAGTGAAGTTTCAGTACAATGATAACTTTTTTCAGTATGCCTATCACTACAATACACTCTATAAAAAGCTCACCAAAGCTACAGCAACCACTAGATAGGTCTAAAAAAAGCTCCATTCCTACATGTGCAGAGTATTTTAAATGTACTTTTCTAGGCAGTAAGACAGGGAGAATGCACTGGTGCACGGGTGTGAAAAGCCCTGGAAAACACTTTCTCCAAGACATTAATGAAAAGCCTCAGATATAAAGTGCTAACAAAATCTTTGAATATTATAACCCTAAAGTGCACCAAACTTGCAACATACCATACTGCACACTGGTTCAGCTGTGTTAACATTTTGCTCATTACTTTATTACTAAACCTTGCTGTGTCTGACATCCGAATAATAGCAACAGAAGGCAGAGCAGTTAGTATTATAAATATTAATACTCTACTGTTGTGGTATAATGTTAATTTTAAAGTAAAGAAGATATCACTTTCTTGACACTACTTGATGGGATATTAAACACTGCATTATTTATGCTTGTTATTTGTAAGTTGTGATGAGCAGGGCCGTATTTCTCACAAGGCCACTGAGGTCCGGCCTCAGGGCGGCAGGGGTGTGTGGAACATGAAGTTCTGGGCGCCGGGCGGTAAGTTGTTTTTTACATTTAGCCCTGCTTTGGGCAAGCAGGGCAAAATGTACAGCAGGGAAGCTGCTTGTTTGTTTACAAGTGATCTCAGCGATGTTGCCGAGATCCAGTGGCGTCCCGAGGTTGGGTGACACCCGGAGCGGTGTCCGAGCGTCACCCCACCGAGACGTCATCGCGCACGTGTGGCCGTATTCTGATACCTGCCGGCGGCCATCTTGGTGATGGACGCCGGCAGAGAGAGGAGGAGACAGTCACACAGCGGGATAAGGTATGCCGCCGGGTCCCCTCCTCTCTCCTGATACTGTCGGGCGTTCGGTCCATGACTGAGCGCCCGACTTTTCAAGAGGGGGGTGACACCAAAATGACTGTAAGTCATTTTGGTGTCACCCCTCCAATGGTGTCACCCAGGTGCGGGCCGCACCCCCCTTGTGACGCCACTGCCGAGATCACTTGTATGCAGCCTGCTCATCTGTCCTCCCACGCCGCCTCTCCCTCTCTCCCCGCCAGCCGGAGATCCTCTCTTCAGGAGGGAGAGCAGGGAGCAGAGCGGAGAATGTCCATTCTCTGCTCTGCTCCGTGTAAACAGTGAGAGGGGAGAGCTGAACTCTCAGCCTTCCCTCTCAGCTGTCACAGGAGTTCCAGGCGATCAAGACGAGGATGTCAGCACAGTAGGTCGGCGTCTTCCTCCTTGCATGGACACCGGCCCACTGTGCAATCGTGGCTTAAACCAGCTGAGAGGGCGGAGCCAGCGAGCTCCGCACCTGGACAGGAGATCAGGCCTGTATGCTACATCACCCCCCTCCCAAGGAACCCTGTCAGGGGGTACGACGTCCAGTAGGCTTTAAAGGATGCTGTGCATGGAATGTACGTATCAAGGTAGGTGAATGAACGTCAGAAGCATCTTCCCACGAGTCGTCTTGTGGTCCATAGGATTTCCACCTGATAAGATACTGGAGCTTATTTCTGCGCCTTCTGGAATCTAAAATCCCTTCAACCTCGAACTCCTCCTGTCCTTCCACCATCACCGGTGGTGGCAGACTTTGAACCCTGTTGGGGAAGGTGTTAGGTTCAACCGGTTTCAGTAGGGCGACATGAAATGTGGGATGTATACGCAGGTCGGGCGGCCTTGGGCTAGAGCAATGTTCTTCTGTAGGAAGGAGGTCATGTTCTGTAGTTCCTGGAGGTAGTATATATATA
>NW_017306946.1:409072-463181 GCF_000935625.1 Nanorana parkeri | reverse complement strand
TATATATATATATATACACACACATACACATCCATACATATTGATACATACATATACACATACAGATACCTTCTATGTGCTCCCCAGCTGGAGCTCTGAGAAAATCCTGATACTTCTGAGTATGGTACATGCTTGTCACTCCCCACTGACTCTCGCAATGCAGTCCTCAATGCCTGAATAGCCAAATGTCTGGCCTCAATACAGTCACATGGGGTCAATAAGGCGCATGCCTAGGCATATGTTATTGAATACTTTCAGAATATTCTTGGGGTTTTAGCAGCAAGATAGTGTGGTCAAGTAGGCTTGAGACGCCTTATGGTGCCTGCTATACACAGCACATTTGTTGAACATTTGTTTTTTTACACAGTACATTGTTATTTTTCCTTTTAATACAGACATATAACTGTCGATACACCAAGCAGTGCAATTAACAGGCACAGAAATAAGTGTATACAGAAGTTCCATAAATTCAAAAATCAAATCATTTTCCTAAAGTGTACAAATGGATGCATTAACCCAGTGAATCTAATGACTTCAGTAAACCAGTCAGTTCTCTTGCAAAATTCCTTAAAGAAATTTTGTAGCACAGATAGTTCAAGTGTGACCAAAAGCAATCATATCAAACCAGTGTCTCAAATAGATGTAATTAAGTGAAATATCATTACAAGTAAGTAATGGTATAAATGAAGTGCCTTATGTTAAGGTCTTACTACACTTTAAATGCTACACCTAAATGCATTAAGACTTATATTTGTCTGCATAGCCTTTGTTTCACAAAGTGCTTTTTTCTTTCTTTTCTTTTTTTTTTTTTTTACAAATGCCTTTGATATTCCTTTTAAAATTTAGATAAAATGGTTATTCTCACTTCTCATTATGCTACAGACCACAGGGACTTGACCAAAAGGTCATGAGGTGAGACCTTGATACTTGATGTTGAACCTTTGTAATTCTTTTTTGCGTAACTTTAATATATAGAGCTAGAATAGTTTGCCCAGTGCTTTGATGTCTGCCACATTCTAACAACAGTTCTGCTGAATAAGTACCTTAATAATGTATCTATCCTTTTTTATCTGACACCTTTTGACACCATTTCTACTTTAGTATGGACACTTCTGTCTGTGTCCCTGCTGGGGAGATTTCCCATCATTGACTGAATGTGATTGGACATATTTTCAATGTAAACATGAAGCACAACAAAATCACATATTTTTTTTAGACTGGAGAAGCACTGACCAGTGTTACATGTGTTACTTGGCCAGAAAGTGAGAGGAAATCACCCGAATGAGAACACAGACAGCAGTAGAATTATGACACTTCCCAACTTCATCAAGGTAAAAAAAAATGTTTTGTCTGTACTGGAATTTAAATATAGAAACACACTTTGCAGGGACAGAAAAAACATCTGTAATGGATGTGGTTATAAGTATGCAGTAGAAATAGAAACCAAGATGGCGCCTCCAGGAGAAGCAACACCCAAGAGGAGACGTCAGCATCCTGGAAGGAGGTTACGCTAACCTAGAAAGATATCGCAAACGCTATGTTTACATATACACTATCAGCTGCCTATATAAAACACAACAATGCGGAACAATAATAAAGAAGTATCTTTACTCTGACTCTCGGGGGTTGATTTACTAACCTTATAAACACGCCACAAACAAATATACACCTCTGTAGTGTGTTCCCTCCCAGCATGATTTATTGGTGGAATCTAGACACCTTTGTAGTGTGTACACACCCAGCAGGTGTGTTGTGCAAAGCCCTGCATGAATTGCAAGGTGATGTTGTGTAAATTAGCTCTACATTGTGTTGCTTGCGTTGATGAATGCAGGAATGTAAATGCATGAGCTAACCATTTTTGTCTAAACTGTGAAGCAGCATTATATATGCATCATGTGCATGATTTTTCCATATATGGCATTAGTGGAAATATGCTTTTAGAGACTTTTTGGTTGATAAATACGTTTTGCTGTGTAAAAATCACACGCACCTAGTGCGTGCGTGTGTTTAGGTTAGTAAATCACCCCCTCGGTGTCAGCGTGTTTTATTTCTTTACTGATAGTGTGCACACTTTGTACTGAATTTGGCCCAGGGACAGATATATGTCAGATTCTTGATGTCCGAGTACTTAACAATCATTTGGAAGTACTTTTGAATATAAAAAAAAAAACTTTTTGGCTTTATATAATAAAATAGTGCTAACAACAATGGATGCACAGCAATGGATAGTGCCTGAAACAACCCATCAAAACTCACATGGTACTTGTCTGCCTTCAACAAAGTGAATTCTGATGGGATGTCATGGGCTAACACTTTGCATATTCCACTGTTTATTGATTATGGTAATTAGACATCAAGAAAGCCTCAGATTGTATCAATATTATGTATATATTTGCAATGGTTTACATGTGCCCATGTATGAAATCCATTATACACAAACAGCTTTGTTTAGCAACAGCTAAACACATTCTTTAACATTATACTGTAAACTCCCCATTATACGGCATCCACAGGGATTGGTAGATTCTGGATAAATGTCATTTCTGGTTGCTTGAGAGTTACTATTAAAAATAGGTCTAACTGATTCCATACCCCATACTATACCATACCATAACATAAACTCTGTATTGACTTTATATTAATATTGAAATGCCGTAATCAAAAGCAAATTAAGACAAATAGACACACTTAAAACAAATTAAGATAAATAGGCATACAATCGTTTCCAGGATAATACATGCCGCAGACCAGCAGAACAGTGAGTCCAAAGGGGATTTCTTTTTTCTAGTTAGAGGTGAGTTCGGGTTAGTTGAATACCGGGTAACTGAGAGTTTGCTGTACTCATTTTATATGTATATGGCTGAAACAAAAATCCCCTGAACTCTTCTGTTTATTAAATAGTCTAGGATGTGCTGAAGTCCCACAAAGTTTTAATGGTAACTCCACTTTAAAGATATAAAAATAAAAAAAATATCTTTAAATCCTTTAAATGAATATAGCATATAAAATTATCACACATGCTATTTTGTAATTTTATGTTATTAAAAATACATTTCAATTTAAAACTGAAACTGCTGTAATGTTCTAAATCTGTCAAAACTATTCAATGCAATATGGTGACCTAGAGGCGTTCCATACAACAACTGTAACTGAAATGTCCCTTTCTGTTTTGTGATTGGCTGACTGATTTTCCCAGAAGTCTGCACTAAGATACAAGTATAATTTTTGCCATCCCTTGCAAAAGGAATTTCATTTTCTACTAATTTCAATTACTACTAAAGGGATGCATACACTGCACCTTTCCCTATTAAAAGACAGGAAGCCCACTAGCTGGCTATAACAAACCTAGACCCTCCCATTCAGGGATCATTTTGGAAAGGACAAGCTGCAACAAACAACTTTTTGTTCAGAACAGAAACAAGTAGGAAACTGCAACACAGTGTGTTAAAATCCTTCAATGCACACAGGTTACCCAGAGAGAATTTATTTATTTTTTCTCAATAAAAATGGAATTACACTTTAAGTGGTACATCTTTGGCTGGGGAAGCAGTTATAATACAATTTTAGTATGAATGAAAAGGAGACTGAAGCTCTACTTGCTGACTCGATAGTAGACTACATAATATTGAAATCCATTATTTTATATTTACCAAACTTTAATAAATACAGTATATAATGAAGAAATCTTCAGGAGACACAAGGGGGGTGATTTACTAACCTAAACACACGCACGCACCAGGTGGGTGTGATTTTCACACAGCAAAACGTATTTATCAACCAAAAAGTCTCTAAAAGCATATTTCCACTAATGCCATATATGGAAAAATCATGCACATGATGCATATATAATGCTGCTTCATAGTTTAGACAAAAATGGTTAGCTCATGCATTTACATTCCTGCATTCATCAACGCAAGCAACACAACATAGAGCTAATTTACACAACATCACCTTGCAAATTCATGCAGGGCTTTGCACAACACATCTGCTGGGTGTGTACACACTACAAAGGTGTTTAGATTCCCCCCATAGATCATGCTGGGAGGGAACACACTACAGAGGTGTATCCATGTTCGTGGTGTGTTTATAAGTTTAGTAAATCAACCCCAAGAAGTTCATAGCAAAAATATGACCATATTTTGCAATGAATCAGTCGAGGAGATTATTACATAGTAACTGATCAGAACTCAATATGCTGAAGTTAGACCAATGAAAGATAGACTGATTGTAATGCATTTAGTCACTGGGACCTAATAATATGAACCGTTAACTGAACATGGTTCTGTACAAAATTTGTCAGAGGTTGTTGTGATTCTCACTCTTTACAAGTAATTTCATAAATAGATTTTGTAAGAACAATTTAAACGTTACCCTTATTGTGATGTACTGGTGTGGTTGTCTGGTGAAATAACCTTGAGAGCCCTATCTGTGCTAGCATAGCTATCAGTAGGGTTACCCATGGCAGGAAAGCCTCCCATGACCCAGACAAAAGGAGATATCCTGGATTTTGCATACGGCTAATCTCATAAAATAAAAGCAATTCTTGTGAGGCCTAAATTAGGTTTAGATAGATAGATAGATAGATAGATAGATAGATAGATAGATAGATAGATAGATAGATAGATAGATAGATAGATAGATAGATAGATATGGCTATAACGAGATAAAGAAACAGAAAAGCATGGTGAATGAGATGGTCTCTTAATTGCCTGAAACAACCTATCCACAGGGATGTATTTTACTTGTGGTGGGAGATCATTTTCAAATTTGCTTTCTACATTGCTTTCAAGGCCAGTATAATGTATGACCACACACATGTTGTAACTCAATTGTTATTTTATACAAAAGACATATCTCCTGAAGCCCAATGTGTTAAGACAGTGTGATAACTTGCTGACTTGACAAGATTCACGGGCAAATTCAACTGACCAAGTAGAACCAGAAGTAAAGTCCAACTTTATTTTAGGTTGGTACATGACAAAGGCTGTTTTCTCTGCAATTCTTGCATGGTGAAAATACATTACTTTCCCAAGCCTGACTCTGCTGGGGTGTAAACTGAAACTAAACTCAGCAGCATAGTAAGACTAAAGCTGGCTAAACATTGCTCTATTTTTGTCGTTCAACCCGTCGGCTGAATGTAAAAAATAGAGCAGATTCCTTGATCAACACTGCTAGTGTGTTGATCCAGGAATCCTGCTGTTTGCATTGTATTCTGACAGCGGCCGGCTCATTGGCTGCCGGCTCTGATGGTACATAGATTTTGCAGATGGTTCCTTCGAGCAGCTGATCGGGAGATGTTGGTCGAAAGGGTGCTGACAGTGGCCCACACTGTGCAAATTTCAGCCGGTTACTCAAGAACCAGCTGATGGATCCACCAACGTAATCCAGGGTCAATCACCACGTCCAGCGTTGTCCATGATGAGGACTCCTCGAAAAAATAAAACAAGAAAAAATAAATAGAAATAATAATTTATAAAAAGATGACCGCCTTCCCATCCGCTAGCGACAAACTCCTGCCGTAGAATGGTATTTTGACAGATGCCAGCAACATATAAACAAATATTTACAGTTGTACGGCATCTGACAGGTGGGCCATAATTGGGCAAAGTCATCATGACTTTGCCCAATCATGGCTCTTACAGAGTACTGGGCCCTGATTGGGGAAAGTCTTGCACCTGGCCTGTGGTCAGGTGCAAGGCTTTAGGCAATCAGGACTTTACAAGGCGCAGTGGTTGTTGGGGCGCTCGGCGGGTGAACAGCCCACTGAACGCCCTGACATTTCGAATGTTTGCCGAACACACAAACTGCCAATGTTTGAGCCCATGCCCTAAAGCTAATTACTTTACTTGTGCAAATGTGCACTTCCTTGAAAAACAAGATTACACTCCTACATGTACACCCAACATCCCCAATTTTTAACTTCCAAATGTCCTGTCAATAGCAGTGCAGGTCCAGTATTATGCTGGATTGCAGGTGTTTCTTTTTCTGTAAGAATAACAGACAATTCTTTGACTGATTTACATATGATTTACCCTATATGTATAAAAGAAGAAAAGAGGAAAAAAATCAAGAAAAATTGAAATAAGAAAAATTAGAAAATAAAGATAAAATTTGAAAAAGTCCAAAAAGCAAAAAAAAAAGCAAAAAAGTGTAAACAAACCTACAAAACTAATATGAATTGAGAAAAAAAAAACAGCCACCAAGTGTTCAAAGACATACAGTATATCAAACTTTAGTGTGTCGATTGTATAAATATATAGCTCACAGAAAGGGAACTTTGATAGCTTTTTGTATTCTGTCATCTTCCTGATGTTCCTCATCTTTCAGAGCTGATATTTGAATATTGACTTAGTGTATCTGGCTGTTGGCATCTCTCCACGTTTTTAATACCTAGTGTTGACCTTGTGCAGCAAAACATTTCTATATGACAATAGCATGGCTACTCTGTTCTCCAAAGTGGCTATACAGTCTTCAGACACCCTCTCTGTTACAAAGGACAATCTCGTCTATGACTTAAATGGATACTGTCTCTTATCAAAAACGTTTGGATGGCTCAACAGTTTGGCATCCCTCCTGCTTCCCCGCTGTGTAATCCTGGCTGTGTTCACTGCAGCCCAAAATGGAGCTGAAACAGCCCTCCAATATACTACATTTAGAGTACACCAAACCCTATGAAAAAGGCTCCCAAGGTGTATACTTTAACCTTTGAGGGATTTACATGTAGTGTAGAAATTCAGCTTGTGTGCCAGCTGTGGTCTGGTTGCATTCTACTTTGTGGGGCATGGTTGAACATTTTGTCAGTAAGCTGCATAATTAAACATACTTTTATTCCAGTGGACATCAGTGCATCTCTTTATTGACTGGTCTCCTTTTAAAAAAACAAACAAGCCTGTTTTCATATACACATTAAAGAGTTTGTTGGGTTGTGTTTGAAACTCTGCTGTTTATCAAACTGATCTCAGTTACTGTCTTCACTTGAGCTGTGCCTGCCCTGAAATTGACTGTGTTTGCCTACTGCTCTGTTTTTGATTCTTGGTTCTGGTTTCTCCTTAGCAATAACCTCTGACTTAATACCCAATCATGTTTTTGGCTCATTCTTTGGCATCAAGTACTGGATGGCTGTCACATCTACTACTTAAACAACTACTCTTTATTTATGTTGTTCAGTATTATTGACCTGTGTAGTCTCTCGATGGCTAACGCACCCACTTGTCCTATATTCGACCTTCATAATAAAGGTTATGATGAGAGTACAAAAAAAAAATTATATATATATGGTGTGCCTGGTGCCGTTATTTATCAAAGACTTTGTGCGCAGTTTGGAGAAAGTGTTTTGTCGCAAAGAAGTGTGTATGAATGAATGGAGAAGTTCAAGGAAGGTCGCACAAGTGTTAGCCATCAAGAAGGAGCTGGACGCCCATCCACGTCCACGATTGATGACAACATTGCGTGTACACGTGAAATGATTCTGTTGAATAGACGAGTGACAGTGAATTATGTGGCAAATCATTTGCAAATCAGCCATGGCTCTGCCTATGAAATAATCCAGTTATTACGAACCTGGTCTGGGAGACTGGATGGTTGAGGAGGCTTCCCTTGCACCTCGTGTCTAAAAGCCTTTGAGGATGGTGACAGAGGCCAGGCAGACACCGAGTGGCACGAGTGCCAGTAGTTATGAAACCGTGCAAGTAGAAGGGTAATCCAGAATTCAAAGTCGAGGCAAGCCGAGGTCAAAATCCAGGAGGTCAGTTGCAGTACCGAAGGAAGAGGCAGAAGAATAATCAAAACAGTCCAGGGTCAAAAAGGCAGGCGGCAGTCAAGGCAGGTAGTGGAGGCAGGAACGGGTCAAAATCCAGGCAATGGCAATCTAATATTCAAGACAGGAAACAGGAGACACAACACAGACAGGAGCTGATAAGACAATCCAGCAAGTAAGTGACAGGCTGGCTTGGTTTAAATAGGGAAGTGAACTAATCAATTATGTCACTTCCTGTGCGCCTTTGGCACATTTTTCTTAGAACACGCTCCATCTGCGCATCACTTCCTGTGCGCCTTTGGCACATTTTTCTTAAAACACGCTCCATCTGCGCATCACTTCCTGTGCGCCATCCTGCGCGTCTTTCTGTGGGAAGTGGTCGTTGTGCGCATGCGCGTATTCTTCTGCCTAGCGGTACTTGGCGCATGCGTGGAACCGGCATGGTGCTGACACCAGTGAAGTGAAGACAGCAGTGCATTCGTTGCTCGCAGCTCAGGCTAAAACATTTTTTAATGAGGGAATACGAAAGCTAGTTGATAGATGGACAAAGTGTATTGAATAGCAAGGAGTCTATGTCAAAAACATATGTATTTGTCTTTTCTAAAAGTTGATTAAAATAAATATAGATAATTTTTGACTCAACCGTCTTTGTGTGTGTGTGTGTATATATATATTGCTTCTGACCTGAAGAAGAGAGGTTCACTCTCGAAAGCTTGTTGCACCGATATATCGGTCGCCGAAACATATTGGCCGAAAATTGCACTCCCTGCTTTCTCTCCTCCCCGCTGGGTGCTGCTCTGTGTCCCAGCAGGGAGGAGAGAAACTGACACCTGGCCAAGCGCAGCGGGAGGAGAGCGCTGTGAGCGGCCAGCGTCTCTCCTTTCACACCGCTCAGCCACCCATCACAGTCCGGCAGAGCGGTGTGTGGGTGGAGACAGGCCGCCCTGTCACAGGAGGCTGAGCTCTCCTCCGTGCACTGCTCACTCAGCCTCCTGTGACAGCGTGTCAGAGAGGAGAGCAAGGTACAAACACTCAGCGATCAGTGATCGCTGAGTGTTTGTAGACAATTGAGGACATGGTATGTGTACTATATTATCCTCCTGTTCATTCATAGTTGTAGTTATAGTAAACATACCTTGTCCTCATGTTATGAATAAACAGGGACACTCACTATAGTGGATTCCTGTTCATTGATAACAGGGGATCCAGAAAAAGAGATTGAGGACTTTGTGTCCTCAATCTCTTTTTCTTTTTTTAAAGGAAAATATCAGGGGTCTGTTTAGACCCCTAATATTTCCCCCAAAGCCCCTAAAAGTAAAGTAAAAAATAAAAGTATTTAATATAAAATGAATTAATAAATAAAAATATATATAAGAAAATAAGTAAAATAAAATAAAATATTTAAAACATATGAAAAAATTAAAATAAAAAACATTTTCGGTATCGGTTTCGGCCTGACAATTTTTTTTATTTTGACTAGGTGGTCTCTGATAATCCATTTGACAACCAGTAAACAACCAATAAAATACTCTGCCAAGAAGACAACTAAATATGTTTACAAGTTAGTTTAGCAAACAGTAAACTGAGTGAGGCAGCCCACATTCATGGAGCAAAATGGGTAACAGCAAAAACTGCTATATAGTGTAAATAAGTAAATTAAATATCTTTGTTTCTAGTACATGGGATTGTCTAATAAATGTTTCCTCTAAATAAAAACACTGAATCTCCTGAAACAAACAATAATCCTTTTGTAAATGTCCCTTCTTTAAGAATCATTTTATATCCAGGGTATCTCTGCTGTGCATACAAATAGGATGAGATGATATTGACATGCACAACAACATGCAAAAAAAGTTTATTCAACCCTGGCTAAGATGCCTTTCAAGGGTAATAATGATACGATTACTTTGCCTTTCACTTGTGAAAGCATTAAGCAGAAGAAACAAGCTATCCAATGAATGACCTTTAATTTTATGAAGCCCCAGTATGACACAAGATTTTCTAGGCTCCAGTTCAAGTTCAATCCATATAAAAACATGGAAAGGAAAAGCAAGCAAACATTTCAACATAGTAATCCAATGTGCAAACACAGCAAGACAAATTTCTGTCATAATGAGGAAAGAAATCAGTTATGATTAGAACACACTGTGATCTTTAGTCTTTTTTTTATCAAAGCTCACTCTGGAGATGAATTAAGACATTTAAATTTACCTGGAGGGTGTACCTACTGGTATTTTAATTGTGTGCAGTGTAAACAAATCAATCTGTGTTTTCTTAAAATTATAATTCGTGTACTACTGACTAGATATTAAATTACAGTAATGCAACTATTATTTGAATTATTTCATTCAGCAAAAAATTAGTTAGCTTGAGAAAACACCACGTTTAATGTACCATCTTTTTTAAGTAATCAATGAAAAACACATTTTAATAGCTACTTCCCAGTATAGCTATTAGGAAGGTGTCAGTTAATCATATATCTTATGCTGACTGAATAATGAGTTTAAGGGGCCTATTTTTAAAGGATGAAATTGCTCTTTTGTCATTTTTCATAGCAAATATTTTTATGGCATTATAAAGAACTTCACTGATCATTTATGTCATAATAAACCAGATATAACTGATAATTTTTAGTAAAAGTGGTGTTACTACTTTTTAGCAATCTTTTACCATGTTTGACCATTACTTTCCACCTCAAACTTTTTCGCATTCAAGAAAACTTTGCAAGGAAAAGAAAATGTAAAATTGTATACTTACTTAATGGTAATTTTCCTTTCCTGCTGCTAAAGTATGCTTAACCTCCTCCTAGTGCAGCACTGTTACTTTTCACATTGAGCAGCCATTCAAAATATGCTGCCTGCAATGTACATATGGATGGAACTCTGTCAAAGCACAGCAGCCCACACTGGACCCCAGGCTGATGATCCACTTCAGTTCTTGTAAGGTATGGAGACACGGTGGATCTTAAAAAATTAAAACCTTTTTTGGGAGTATGTGTGTGTGTGTGTGTGAGAATGTCTGTGAGTCTGTGAGATTGTGTCTGTGGTTGTGTGAACCAGGTAAAGTAAATGCAGTGCACAAAAATGTGTGTGTCGCATGTTGGTGTGCTGCGGTGCCATCTTACATTGTACTTGAGGTTAAAAAAGACACAGGTCCATCGAGTTCAACCTTTGTGTGTCTGTGTGTGAGTAGCGCGTGCGTGTATATGGGTCCCTGTGTGGTCTAGTATTTAAGAGTACCTGTACCCCTGTATATTACGGTCTCCTAGGAAGGTATCTAATTGATTTTTGAATGAATTAATATTCTTTTGCAGATACCACTGCTCGTGGCAGAGAGTTCCAAAATTTAACCGCTCTAGCTGAAAAAAAAACCCTACGCCCTTTGTACATAAATCCTTTCTCCACCAATTTTAGGTGGTGGCATCTATTCCTTGTTATGGAGTTTGCAATAAACAGTTTAGTGCTGATGTTACCATCACTACCCAACATTTTGTACATCAAAATTATGTCCCCTCTTAATCTCCTTACTTCCAGTGTGAGCAAGTTTAAATTTAGGCACCTTGCCTCATAGCTTTGATCCTCCAGCCCCTTAATTAGCTTTGTTGCTCTTCTCTGGACTCTCTCCAGCTCAAGGACATATTTTCTGTGGACTGGTGACCAAAAATGAACCGCATCCTCAAGCTGAGGCCGCACCAGTAATCTATAAAGTGTGCAAAATGATTGCTTTGTCTCTACAGAACATTCCCTTTTGAAAGCATTATAGTACTCTGCTAGCTTTGTTTGCTGCAGCCTGGCATTGCATGCTGTTATTCAATCTGTGGTCAACAATGACCCCCAAATCTTTTTCCATTTCTGACTTCCCTAGTGGAGCACCCATTAATGTGTATTCTGGTTGCCTGTTTTTAACCCCAAAGTGCATTACTTTACATTTATCAACATTAAACCTCATCTGCCACATAGTTACCCACTCCCCTATTTTATTCAGGTCCTTCTGTAATGCTCTAATGTATAATGTCTAATCTTGAGGTGTGTTGGGGTGCCATTTTTCTTAATGGCACCTTGCTAAGACATATTGCAACGCACCACAATGCACAGTAACGTATCCCCATTATGGTGTGCTACATTTTAAAAAAATACATACACCTTGTTTGGTGCATTTGGCAACATATTTCATTAAATGGGCTATGTAAGCACAGTGCACATTAATACATGGCCTAACACACATCAACGCACGTGTGTTAAACACTGGAACAGTGTGAACCTAGCCTTAATGTCCAGAGTCTGGACACAGTTACACTTTAAGAAAGCTGTACAGTTTAAGTAGCCATACACGCTGTGAGTGCGATAATCTAACAGATTCCTCTATCCACACTAAAAAGCATGGACGGATGAATCTCCCAATGCAGCAATTGTATTCTGCTGGCTGGAGCCCGCCACTGTCAGAATACATGAACAGTGACTGCAGCTGATTGACTTAACTAATCCACTTTTATGAAGGCAGGCAGAAGGACCATGCACTGTAAGAATTTTAGCTGATTTCTGTGAATCGGAAGGAATTCTAACAGTGAATGGCCAACCTTATGGGTGGTCTTACTGTCATCACACTTACAAAGCTATTTGAAGATAATTGTGGGTGACTTCCTTATTTATTTGTCACATAATTAAAGCAGAACTCCAGGCAAATCAGATCTTAACCCTTGCAGTGGGGCTAACCCTTGCAGTGCAGGCATACGTGCTTGCTTTTTCTAGGGAGCTAAAATAACAAAACTGAAATCTTGATCCTGGCTTGCTCTTAAGCCACTCCCTCCAGCCTGTCTCCTTCTCCGCTCCAGCGATGGTATGTCCAATACACTGTATCGGACTTGATGACTCGCAGAATCTTAGATCATTAGAGTGCAGGGGAAGAGAGGCTGAAGGGACTGGTCTAAATATCAGCCAGGATCGAGATTTGGGTTAGGGTAACTTTGCTATTTTAGCTCCCTAGACAAAACGAACACTTAACCCTTGCAATATGAGGGTGGCCCCACTGCAAGGGTTAAGATTTGAATTGCTCAGAGTTCTGCTTTAAGCCAAGGATTGAAGGTTACACTAATAATATTTGCCTAAAACCGATTTTTCCATTTAAAACAATTATCTGCCTCATATCTTTCAGATAGTTATCAATGAATCTAATTGAAAGTTAGTTATTTAAACGTCCATTACGCATTGTAGCATAACAATTCCATGCAAGAGTAACCTCTTACATATTTCACCGCTTGTTCTTACTCACAGAGGTCACCTCACCCACATTATATCATTGTATGCAACAAGCCCCCTAATATTTCGGTTTAGCAAAGCCACTGAACCTACAGAACCGCTTTTAGGTTGTATTGTTCTCTGAGTCACTTGGAGAGATTTCCCATCACTTCCTGTTCTGGTAACAGGTAGTCGGCAGGATAGAAACTGAAAGATAATTTCACAGATTAGATGACACAGCAATTTAAACCTGAAAGAATTCTAAACATTTTTCACTGTATTAAAAATGTATTGTTAGTGTGGCCATTTTGGGGTAATCCCCCTCACTTCCTAAGGAGACAAATGGGTTGTCAAGAGACAAAAAAAAAAACTTTTAATGACATAAAATACAGGCTAATGTGAATTTGTTTTAATTTTTTTTAAGACCGAGTGCATACTATGAAATCTGCAGAAGATGGCACCCTGTTGCTTTGAAAGCTGGGATATGCATCTTATACATACATTTCATACCCCAATATGCCTCTAACTAGACTGCTTGCTGCCCTCTGTAACATCCGCAGTGTCTGCTGAAGCCACCCTTGCACTTCCAATGCCCTCTGCTACATTCACAGTCTCCTCTGCTCCCACAACCTCTGCAGCACCCACAGTCTCAGTCTCTGCTGCACCTCAGCTACATCCATATTCATGTGTCTGCTTCATCTCTGCTGTGCCCACAGCCTTAGCAGCCCTCCCACAGAAACTACCAGCAGCACCTCTGCTGCATTCACATCCTCCTCTGCATCTCAGCTTTATGCAGTCATTGCTGCTCATTACCAAGGACCTTTCTTATTCTGCATCTCTAAGTACCTGTAGAGTGACCTGAGGGTATCCAACAGCCTAAAACGCCAAAACCCGTGTGCAGGGGTGCCTTTGAAGGGGCCCTATTACACCGGTTGTGGTGACTGGCACTGGATTAAAGCTAGTCACCATAAGCGCATAAAGAGAACAATTATTTTCTATGTGCCTTGTTCACACCACAATACTGGACATGCTACATTTTTCCACAGAGCACTAGATAGCACTGGATGGCACAAGTGAATGGAATCACTGCCAATTAAGTTGAACAAACAAACAAAAAAGAAAACCTTGCCTAATGTAGCGGTACCTTGAGAAATATGCTGCCAGAGAAAGCAGTCGCACATAGGAGCAGGGTCCAAATGTTGGGTTATGACAGAGAAAAATCAAATAAAACATTAACAAGTGTTGTTTGTGTTCACTTCCTCTGAGCAGGCATTAGAGGTAATATTCCACACTTCACTTAGTAAACATTTTTTAAATGCAAGTGAAAGAAATAACCCAACAATTGTACATATTCTCAAATTGATATGACCAGGCCTTCCTTTTATTAAACTACAATTACATTCTTATTAAACCATGCAAGAAATCTATCCTCATTTTTTTATTCATACAGCTTGTACCTGCATCCCTACTTTTTGGAAGGAGTCAGATGCACCATCACTGACCATGTGGCTCTCAAAAGTCCATAAGCGGCTAAAAAACATATTTTTGGGGGGTTGAGTGGCTCCAGGAAGCAATTGCTTGTACAAGGAAAGAGCTAGCTTTTCAGAGGTTTCCGGGTTTTCTCGATCATAGTTGGGATCCTGGAGCCGGGAGATTTCTTAGAAATCTGGGTGGGATGAAATCTCTATTCCTGGGTCCATAATTTATTAGCGATCAGCACCTAATTGTGCACCTGTGTACAACCCTCATGAAAAGGGGTGCTGGCCTGAGTTGAGGGTTCAGGAGAACTCCACCCAGGAGTCAGAGTGGAGTCCAGTGCAGCAGCGAGTTGTGAAAGTTAGCATGTTACTGAGGTTGTCTGAAGGAAACCGACTGTGGTCCTTAGGATTGAGGCCGGAGCAGCGGTGCTGCAAGAGAAAAATCTTAAAAGGACTGGGACACAACTTGTGAGACAACTCAAGAATTGGTGAATATGTTGATATGCTGAAGACAAGCTATTTTTGTTGGTGTCAAATACTATTTTTGTGTGATACATCTATGTTCATTGTTGTTTATCTGCTACTTTTTAGACTATTTGTGCTCACTGAAATGTATCTGTCTCTGAGATCCTCTTAAATGAAGACTGCGTCTTTTTTAAAGGAAAACTATCAGATGAGTGATTTCCACTCACCTCATAGTTCTAGCCGACCTGTGACAATGAGACTGTCACAGGTCGGCTCAGTAGATCGGGAGGTGAGCGAACACATACCAGGTTCGCTCACCTCTCGATCCTGTCACGGCTCTCTGCCGTGACAGGGGGAGGGGCTGGATTCCCCTCTCCGATCTGCCAGCGCTGACTGGCGGAACGGACGGCGGAGGGGGCGGGTACAGCTGGCTCTGCCTCTAGATAGGCAGAGCCAGCTGTCACTCACGCAGTTGGGTGGATCCCGTCGGGATCCGCTCCGGCTGTGGCGTCTCAGTATACCGCGAGCTGTAGCTCGCGGTATACTGAGCTTTGGGTAACGGGAGGACGCTAGTTTGTGTCCTCCCGTTACCCTAAGGAGAACTTTGGGGAAAAACACTGACCCCATAGTTCTCCTTTAAAGCACAATTTTTTTACATTTTTAAAGAGATTACTGAGATAGCAAGCAAAAGCATTCATTCAGAACTTACATTTCTCTTTCTAAATTGGAAAGGTGGAAACCATACATGGTTCAAATAAACCATGCCTGATAAAGCATTGGTTTCCTGCAAATGCAGTAAAAACAACCCATGAAAAATGATTACACCCAGTTTGCAAAGTTATGCCAGCCTAATAATGCCAACTGTTTATTCTAAATGAAAGAATTTCATTACTTTTGGGTCTGTTTAACCTAACATAGGGAACAGATGAGCAATCCAGGGCAGACAGCCCTGCGCCCTGCATCAAGGTCTTCCTGGGAAATTCTTTCTTCCTTGGGACACATAAGTCCTTTCTGCATGGCTGCCCCAGTGAGCCGCATGCCACTTGGACTTTTGTTTTACCAGTTTGTACAAATGTTTTAACCCTCTGTATTATCTGCTCCAGCTAAGTATATTATTCAGCTTTCTATATAGTCCAAATACAATGAATCCACAGACTTTACTTGGATGATTGCAAAAATGATGATTTGATTTACTGTGAGACTTTATTTGATTGATTTGTCTATGGATATATCACTGTGTGATTCATGAAAACACACCAAGGAAAGCAAAAATATTTGTTATCAATCCCACCGTTGTGGGATTGGCTATTTCTACAGAAAGGATTCATCTGTTACTATATATAAAACACTGTTTGGCTATCTGCAGCTATTTATAATCATGGATGACTGCAATGAGTATGGCTCATTGGCTAAAATACACTATTATCTGATTACTCAATCTATGGCTATAGCCCTGTGTGATCTATGCAATATTAGCCTGAGTCTGCTGAGCCAAGCTCCCCGACACCTTTCTTGTGGATACTGGTGGTTGAAGTGCTATGTATTACATCAAAGAATATTAGTTTACACAGCCTGTTGCAAAATACAGTAAGGGGAGCCAGAAGAGAGAGCGTGGAGAGACAGACAGGAGAGAGAGGAAAGACAGCCAGGGGAGAGAGAGTGAGGAGAGACAGCCAGGAAAGAGAGAAAGGAGAGACAGCCAGGGGAGAGAGCAAGGAAAGACATCCAGGAAAGAGAGAGAGGGGAGAGAGCCAGGAAAGAGAGTGCCAGGAGAGACAGCCAAGAGGGCAAAGAGAGACAGCCAGGAGAAAAGATGAGGAAAGATAGCCAGGAGAGAGAGGAATGACAGCCAGGGGGATGAGCAAGGAGAGACGGCCAGGAGAGACAGCAAGGAGAGACAGGCAGGAGAGACAGCCAGTAGAGAGAGAGCGAGTGAGTTTTTTTTCCGTTGGTAGATCTCTTGTAGCTCGTCATTTGAAAAGTAGATCTTAACACAAAAATTGTGGACACCCCTGATGTAAAGCATAACAAATCGATTCTAAATAACATTATTGGGACTGCTTGCTTTTTGGACAAAAGTCAACCTTTATTATATACACAATAGTGCTTTGTCATCTGCAGCTGTTTATGCCTTTTCTCTTCATAGCACCATTATTTGAATTACTGTGGAACTGCCTGCCTTCTTGGGACAGGATTTTTTCCCCATTTCACAATATACTGCTTGGCTGTTTAATCTTCATAGCTGCTTGTGTCTCTACGCTTCAAGCAACTACACAATTTGCACTTGGAAAAGTGATCACATTTATTTATAGTTTTAGTGATATGTAACAGTGTTATTTATTCAATAGCTGCCTGTTATTTTTTTGGCTTTCTTCCTAACATGCATTATTGTAATACTGTAATTCCAGTACAAAATATACTTTTTGTCTCTTATGGATCACAATACATACACTATACTGTATTACCAAAAGTATTGGGACTTTACACGCACATGAACTTTAATGACATCCCAGTCTTAGTCCGTAGGGTTCAATGTTGAGTTGGCCTACCCTTTGTCACTATAACAGCTTCAACTTTTCTGGGAAGGCTGTCCACAAGGTTAGCAGTGTGTCTATGGGAATGTTTGACTGTTCTTCCAGAAGCGCATTTGTGAGGTCAGGTACTGATGTTGGACGAGAAGGCCTGGCTTACAGTCTAATTCATCACAGAGGTGTTCTATTGAGTTGAGGTTAGGACTCTGTGCAGGCCAGTCAAGTTCCTCCACCCCAAACTCGCTCATCCACATCTTTATGGACCTTGCTGTGTGCACTGGTGCACAGTCATGTTGGAACAAGGACGGGCAATTCCCAAACTGTTCCCAGAAAGTTGGGAGCATGAAATTGTCCAAAAGGTCTTGGTATGCTGATGCCTTAAGAGTTCCCTTCACTGGAACTAAGGGGCCAAGCTCAGCCCCTGAAAAACACCCCCACACCATAATCCCCCCTCCACCAACCTTTACACTTGGCACAATGCAGTCAGGCAAGTACTGTTCTCCTGCCAACAGCCAAACCCAGACATGTCCATCGGATTGCCAGACAGAGAAGCGTGATTGGTCACTCCAGAGAACACGTCTCCACTTCTCTATCGTCCAGTGGTGGCGTGCTTTACACCACTGATCCGACGCTTTGCATTGCACTTGGTGATGTAAGGCTTGGGTGCAGCTGCTCGGCCATGGAAACCCATTCCATGAAGCTCTCCATGCACTGTTGTTGTACCAATCTGAAGGCCACACGAAGTTTGGAGGTCTGTTGCTTTTGACTCTGCAGACAGTTGGTGACTTCTGCGCACTGTGCGCTTCAGCATGCGCTGACCCTGCTATGTCATTTTACGTGGCCTACCACTTCGTGGCTGAGTTGCTGTTGTTCCCAGTTGCTTCCACTTTGTTATAATACCCCTAACAGTTGACCATGGAATATTTAGTAGCAAGGAAATTTCACGGAACACTTGTATCCAATGATTTGGAGGGGTGCCCCAATACTTTTGACAATATAGTGTATATATTAAAGTTCCACTTCGAATGTAGGAATTTTATGAGCTTGAGGACCATCCATACTAAAATAAAATATATGTAGATAGATATATATATATATAGATATATATCTATCTATATATATATATAGATAGATAGAAATATATATATTTTTTTTTTGCACATGGACTCCTTTAATTATCCACTCTATCAGTATTTTTGCAGATACAGTAGTGATATACAATGATGTATCTGGTTGGCTGGCCATACCTTATTAAGAGATATAAGGGTCCGTTTACAGATTTATAAGCATTCATGCAAAAGTCATGAATAATACTCTTGCAAATGTTTTTAATATGTGTGAAATTGTATTTTCTGATATTTAAGTTGTGTTTTGCAGGGTGAATGCATTCCCAATACCCTAGGAATATTCAGTACTAAAAGAAAATAGCTTAAAACAATGGCTTAAGAACATTTGACTAGAAGAGAAAAAAAAAAAACTAAAACAATAGCCTAAGAATATTCTATCAGATGAGAAATAGCCTAAAAAAAAAACATTTGATAAGAAGAGTAAATCACATAACAACATTTGATTTTGCCCAAATCACACAAGAGCCACAGCACATGTTGTGAAGAATCCCTAAGACTAATGTTGGTTAATTTTCACAGAACAAATGTACATACAGTTTCACTGGACAACTCGCCATGTATGTCTTTTTTTATAAATTGTCCCATAGTATTTTAAACACTGGAATAGATGTGTACATTTTTGCTATTTCAGTACTGCTTTGCTGTCTGTGCCATGGTGACTGGCAAACCTGTATATTCATATTTTTATTTTTTGTCCTGGAAAATAACAAAGCATTCCAAGGCCAACTGGGAGATGTAAACTCTGTAGCACAGCTTATTTCAACCAGGGTTCCATGGAATCCAAGAATTCCTCCAGACGTTTCTAGGGGTTCCTTGAGCAATGAGGAGTATTGAATTCTTCCCTTGCTTGATGGTGCCTGTGTAGTTCAAGTGTCATCATTCAGCAATGTCAGTGCATTAAGACCAGTTGAGCCTCTCCTTTAGACTGATCCAGTGGTTTTTTTAGCTGTTTGACAGGAGTTTGACCTTTCCACCGACCATCAAAGTAAGGCGGCACTACATTAACCACCAATGTAAGAAGCATCCCTCCCATTGATAAATATTGTGAGAAGTCCCTTCTCCTACTAATCAGTCTAATGAATTGTGAGCTGCAGATATAATTTTTAGTAGGGATTCCATCAGACCTGAAAATTATTTCAAGGGTTTCTTCATGGAAGATGGTAAGAAATGCTGCTCAAGTGTGTTCTGGGTATTTATTTGCTTTTTTTTCACAACAGGAAGCATCCACATAAAATGTTTAAAGTCATCCACCTCAACCTACTCCTCCTGATTCAAAGCTTGCTTTGGTGAAGGTCATAGAGTGAAAATTATGTGTTCAATGATTGCTTCTAATGGTGAAATCAAAGTATGTGCTAAAATCTATCTCCCCTTCTGCTTTCTTTGAGAGGGTCTTGGAGAACCTAGAACTAGTGTGCATGAGGCCCTAGAAGGGTATACTGTAAGAAACTGTACATTTCAATATCCTATATTATCATACAACAGATTATTACAATTTTTCTACTATTGTCAAGAAAGCAACATAAAAATAAAAAGGACTCTATAAAATAATATTATTCATGAACAAGTTTTGACTTTTTCCAACGTATATTGCTGGCTTCCTTTTCACTAATTGCATGTAATTGCATGATTCTGTAAATGCACCTCTTATTTTCCAAGAAAAGGTCAGACCCTTTTAATGCTATAAAAGTCACCTTTCCTTTAACACATATTAAAATAAAACTGAACATTGAACAACACCTTTGGAAGTTAAAATAACTTTTTCTTCTGTGCACTATTTTAGGATAAGTGGTTCTGCCATCCCTTTCTGTGCAACTTTTTACCTTCGGCTTTGGAGCTCCAATACGGTAATAATTGCTATTTTAGGCTATTTCTAAATGGCAATGAAATAGCATCAGGTACAGTGATCATTTAGCATTAAGGCACGCAATTAGAGGCCTGTTATTCAAAGGCAAGTTGCAATTATCTACTGTATCTATGATAGATATTGTAGAAACTTGTTATGGAGAAAGTGGATGCACAAAGCAGTAAACAAATGTAGTTCTATATGTACCATAAGGATACATGCGTATAGCATAAGATCATATTCTGTTTCATATCAGGTAAAAGCAAGCACATTGCATCCGATATCCAAAGCTTTGTTGTAGCCATGTATATTGAACATGTAGGTCACACATTGTTACTTGTTTGATACTGGAGTACAAAGGGAGGAGATGAATTCTTGGTTAGTCTGGCACCTGCAGCCTGTGAGTACAGCCTAAATGTTGCCTAGAGCTATACCAGGTTAGGAGGTTTCAGCCATTATTTCAAAGTGGAGAAATTAAGACAAGATCAAGATAAAGTCTGTGTCCAGTAGATCTACTGAAGCTTAACAATACATTCCCAAACACAGTTATCTATTGGGAGGGAGAATTTATTTTTCTTCTCTCTTTATGAAAGCAGACAATCCGCTTAAATATTAACATTCAGTTCCTTTTTAGAATGTTTTGTAAAACTCTCAACTGTTGGGTCGATCATTTAAAACCACATTGAACATAAATCCTAAAAACACAGCAGAATTACAAAATAGATAATTAGACATTTAAGCCAGCATGAAATTTGTTTTGCTTCTGATTTTTCCTTTTTTCGGGATTCGGGTCAGAAAGTCAATTTGTTTTGTTATTCGGATTTGGATCTTTCTGAATTTTTGTTTTAATTTCGGATGAGTTAAACAATAATTACAAAATGATGCCTTCTCCATCTCCTTCTCTTGAGCAATGCTCCTGCTGGCTCTGACATCAGAGCTGAAGAACAGATCACTCCCTCGCTCACTGCTGCAGAGTCCAACATAGACCCCGCACAGCCCACCTGAGACCTGCACAGCCCACCTGAGACCTGCACAGCCCATCATAGACCCCGCAGAGCCCACCATAGACCCCGCAGAGCCCACCTGAGACCCTGCACATACCAGTGATCCCACACAGCCCACCTGTGAGTGACCCTTCAGACCCCACCATAGTCCCTGCAGAGCCTACCTGAGACCCTGCACAGCCCACTATAAACTCAACAGCTCCCACGTTAGATCCTGCAGAGCCCACCTAAAACCCCACACATACTAGAGACCCTGCACAGCCCACCTGAAACCCCACAGTGCCCACATGAGATCTTGCATCTTCCATCCAGCCAACCTGAAAGTGACCCTGCAGAGCCCAACTTAGACCCCGCAGAGCCCCCTTAGACCCCACAGAGCCCTCCTGAGACCCTGCAGAGCCCAGCTGAGACCCTGCACAGCCCACTATAGACCCCACAGTGCCCACCTGAGATCTTGCAGAGTCCACTATAGACCCTGCAAATACCAGAGACCCTGCACAGCCCACCTGAGACCCCACAGAGCCCACCTGAGAGTGACCCCGCAGAGCCCACCTGAGTGACCCTGCAGAACTCACCATAGACTCTCTATTGTGGCTCTGCAAGGTTTCAAGTGGGCTGGTCGGGACCCTTTCTCTGCACACTGTGCTCCTCTTACCTGTCAGCAGCGCCACCAGCACCACACCCACCACTGATACCGCCAGGCCCTGGTCTACCTAGCCACTACCACTGAGCCCCAGCCTCCTCTGCCGCTGGGCCCCAGCCTCCTCTGCCGCTGCGCCCCAGCCTCCTCCTCCACTGCCGTCACCGGGCCCCAGCTTGCTGACCGGGCTGCTCCTCTGCCCCGGGCATGTGAATGGATCCTTTATTTTTAACCTATTAAAAATAACTATTTTATTGCACCCTTGCAGCTTTTAATATGTCATAAACTAAAGCAATCCTGACAACATTTCTGATGATGATGGGCTTGTGTTCCATGAAATGTTTGTGTGTGCAATTATTTTATTATTTATTATTGCCAAATTATTGAGTTTAATACAATCATTCTCAATGTCCTCTTCCTTTGTGTCTTTATACAAAATACCAAATAACACACAAATTTGAAGGGAAAAGGTAGCTTTTTCTTTTCATCTAAAAGAACTGCTGTTCTCTTCTAGCATAGACAGCCTGGGTCACATGGTCTCTTGCCAACAATCATTACAAAGGAATTCTTTTTTTTGTTCTGTCTGCAGAAAAATGGATCAAAAAGACTGTTTTTTTATGTGCACACATTGTCAAACAGACTTTGACAAGATAGTTTAGACTTATTGGTTTCTTTGACAGGTATTTCTTAGAAATATTAAAACTGAACTCTGGACAGATATAAAAGACACAAATTAATGCAGTTAACGTTTAAATACTGTATAGTGCATATACCTACTTATAGTTATTGTTTACTGATGATACAGGCACCTATCTTAGAATTACTTCGATATAATCTCCCTACCAGCCACAAATTAATGCAGCTCTGTAATGATTAATACATTGTTAAATGCATTTTTTAAATACGAGTAGGGTAAGTACCTAAATTTAATTTGGTATCAGCCTCTTGCAGCCCTTGTACAGCAGAGGTCAGAGACGGGAATGGAGAAGTAGAACAAGGAGCTCATCAGGTGTGTTACAGTGTAAGCAGCATGCTGAGGAGAGCCCAGAGTGACAGAGAGATGAGCTCATCGGCTGCTTTTCCATTCACTGTCCAATCACATGTGAGGAGGAGACCTTTAAGTGAAAGTGAAACAGTAGCAGAGAAGGATCAGGTCCCCTTCCCTGCCTTGGCAGGACTGTGCAAATCCTGGGATTGGATTGTGAAAAATTCAAAGTATTTTGGCAGTAAAACACATCTCATAAATGTATTTCCTCTGTGTATTTAGTAGGGATGCACCGATATATCGCCCGCTGAAACATATCAGCCGAAAATTGCACTTTTGGCTAAGTGCCGAAAGTGCCATTCTCCTGCCGATACATCGGCGCATCCATGATTTCTTTCCTCCCTGCTGGGCGCTGCTCTGTGTCCCAGCGGGGAGGAGAGAAAGTAACAGCCGGCCGAGCGATGCAGGAGGAGAGCGCTGTGAGTGGCCGGTGTCTCTCCTCCCACACCGCTGGGCCACCTATCACAGTGCGGCAGAGCGGTGTGGGGGCTGAGACAGCGCTGTCACAGGAGGCTGGGCTCTCCTCTCGCACCGCTCACTCAGCCGCCTGTGACAGCGTGTCAGAGAGGAGAGCAGGCTACAAACACTCAGTGATCAGTGATCGCTGAGTGTTTGTAGATAATTGAGGATAGGGTATGTGTACTATATCCTCAATTATGAATGAATGGGAGTGATCTATATCCACTCCTGTTCATTCATAGTTGTAGTTATAGTAAACATACCATGTCCTCATATTATCAATGCACAGGAACACTCATAGAGGATTCCTGTTCATTGATAACAGGGGATACAGAAAAAGAGATTGTGTTCTCAATCTCTTTTTCTATTTTAAAAGGGAAATATCAGGGGTCTGTTTAGACCCCTAATATTTCCCCGAAGCCCCTAAAAGTAAAGTAAAAAATAAAAATATTTAATAAAAAAAATTAATACATAAATATAAATATAAACATTTTTTAAAATTTATAAACAATAAATACACATTAAATATTTTTAAAAATAAAAACATTTTCGGTATTGGTTTTCGGCCTGACAATTTTTTCTATTTCAGTTTTGTTTCAGTTTTTATTTTTTCTATTTCATTGCACCTCTAGTATTTAGCTGTTTGCTTGGAGTTCAGCTTTAAAAAGAGCATAGTTTCAGTTTAAATGTGAACATTCACATAAAAGAAATTCCAACATAGCAAAACTGGTTTTCTGAACATCTTTCTAAAGGTACCTCTAGAGTATAATAAATATAATACCCTTTATGTATGTACACGCTCTTATTAATGCTGCTGAATATTTACAAATGAACTAAAGATAACTGAATATATATACTGAAAGCATATAGAAATAAACAGCAGTAACAAATATTAAATGTGACATAGGTTTTTATCTGTTTAGTGTACAGTTATATGAAAAGCACAGATACTTTATGAATCCATGCTCACAGTGGGAGGCTCTTTGTACTCATTCTCAGAGGAATGTGATTAGTCAAACATAGGTAGCATTTGCAATCACAGAAAACAGTGTAATTCTCTGTAGGCTGAACAGCTGGTAAGTATGCAGTACCCAGACAAAACAAAGGGCTGTCTGTGTTAAAAATAAGAAAAGATTACAGCTAGTGCTGATCATTGGTCTTACTATAGCTGTTGCAGCCCACATGGCTGATATGGGACCTGGGGGTCAGAGGGGGGGCCAAATAATGGCCAAAGCTGCTGAAACAAATACAATCTAGAAAAAATGTGTGCATGTGAAGATGACACAGGTCTGGTGCCCTTTTATTAAGGGTTAGATAGGTTGCAGATGACACTGATCTTGATCTTTCTGGAGCTTCCACTCAAGAAAAGGTGATATCAGATGTACAGAAGAGTCTTCAGGATCATTACTAGTCACAATTTCCTCACTTTCTCTGTGCAGCATGTAGCATTTTTTCAGCTGATGTAAGGGCTGTCGCGGGAAATCCTGTGATTGTACGATTATCGTAAGGTGTGTGGAAGTCGTGCGACCTCTACTACTGTAAGGTCGCACGACTTTAAACTTACGAACATGTTCGAAAACCCGCCGAGCATCGTACGATGTTCGGCGGGTGTGTAGCATGTTCGTAAGATAAAAGCCTGATGGGCCGGTGAGCGCAAGCGCACACTGTATGTTCGGCATTGCGGTCATCGGAAGCCCGCCCCTCAGGGGGGCGCGGCTTGCGATCATCGCAAGTACGATCTGCCTGTCCAAGATAGGCAGATCATACGTTTTCTTAATTACCTTACAACCATTGCAAGACAAAAGTCTTGCGATGGTTGTAAGGTGCGTGCCCAGCATTAGCAGTACAAACCAATCCTCATTCCATTCTGGGAGTACCTTTGTTCTCTTTAGAGCTTCTGGTGCATGGCTACCACTCTGTAATTAACCCTGGATGCCTAACACAATCCTTCTGAGGATGCAGAAAACCCTCAGTTACAATCTTACAAGAAAATCAAAGTTTGTAGTTCTGCTAAAAAAAGACAAAGTTTGTATTAGGGTTATAGAGTAAATGGGGTTGTTTCAATTAAGGCAAATAGGCTGTTCACTTTGCAAGGACAAGGACAAGGCTGAAGAAGATGAAGCTATGCTGCTTTTTTTTTTCCTTGCACATGACTGTGTATTATTTGCGAAGTGAATTTTCAGCACATTGACCGTGCAAAGTAAACAGCCTATTTGGCTTTATTAAATCAACCCCATTATGTGCAGAAGCATTGACCATTTTTCATTATATAAATAATAATAATAATAATTATTATTATTATTATTATGTCTACTATTACTCTTTTTTTGTATATTGGCTACTAAATCACAGCTTTTGGCACTTTCTTGTTGTGGTGGTGAAAGGAATGGGAGGGCTTAGGGTTTACACAAAGGCCCTCTTATATTCTAAAAAGATAAGTTGATGCTGGAAAAGAATGAAGGCTTCTAAGTACAGAGTTGTTAGTTGGAAAATTAGGGCTAAAAGTTAGTTCCCTGCACTGCTGCTCTCATCTTTACTTATATTCACAGCACTGGTTGTGCTTGTGTGATGATTATGCTAAACACTCTTGTTACCTGTCCTTGATTTAGGCATACTTTATGTTGAGATCAATGGCATGTATTGTCACAATTGACACTGCCCAGTGCCACAACAAAGGGTCTTCAGGAGGTCCCATGACCAGTAGTTACACCTTTCTGGGAAAAATTATTAGCCAGGCTACTTACACATTTGCTACAAGTTCACAATACCTGGAGCAGAATAATACTATTGGTATTCCCCATAGCAAGCAATACGCCACTACCTGTGGGGCACACATTTTTCACCAGAGATCAGAAAGCAAAGCATTTGTCAATATATATGTATACAGGTGAAACTCGAATAATTAGAATATCGTGCAAAAGTTAATTTATTTCACTAATGCAACTTAAAAGGTGAAACTAATAGGGCTGGGCAAATTAACAATTAATTTCTCGATTAATGGTTAATCTTTTTGATCGATGAAAATTTTTTTGATCGATTACAATTTTTTTTTAAACTTTCTGCACGAGCGCCAGCCAAGGCATTGGCCTATACACATACAGCACAGCAATGAAGTAATAAAATGAACTAGGATCACACTAATCCAGCTCGTTATTATTCTGAGTTGCCCCACTCAAGTGGCGGCCATATTTGAGTGGGGCACGTGAGATTAATAACGTGCTGGATTAGTGTGATCCTAGTTCATTTTATTACTGCATTGCTCAGCTGTATGTGTATAGGCCAATGTAGTTGGATCTGTATGTGCGTTATAATTAATCAAAATTAATCGATTAATCGATTTAAAAAAAATTCAATTAATCGAACACGAAAATTTTAATCATTACCAGCCCTAGAAACTAATATATGAGATAGACTCATTACATGCAAAGCAAGATAGTACAAGCCGTGATTTGTCATAATTGTGATGATTATGGCTTACAGCTCATGAAAACCCCAAATCCACAATCTCAGAAAATTAGAATATTGTGAAAAGGTGCAATATTCTAGGCTCAAAGTGTCCCACTCTAATCAGCTAATTAAGCCATAACACCTGCAAAGGGTTCCTGAGCCTTTAAATGGTCTCTCAGTCTGGTTCAGTAGGAATACCAATCATGGGAAAGACTGCTGACCTGACAGTTGTGCAGAAAACCATCATTGACACCCTCCATAAGGAAGGAAAGCCTCAAAAAGGTAATTGCAAAAGAAGTTGGATGTTCCCAAAGTGCTGTATCAAAGCACATTAATAGAAAGTTATGTGGAAGGGTAACGTGTGGAAGAAAAAGGTGCACAAGCAGCAGGGATGACCGCAGCCTGGAGAGGATTGTCAGGAAAAGGCCATTCAAAAGTGTTTGAATGGGGGCTTCAAATGTCGTATTCCTCTTGTCAAGCCACTCCTGAATAACAAACAACGTCAGAAGCGTCTTACCTGGGCTAAAGAAAAACAGACCTGGTCTGTTGCTCAGTGGTCCAAAGTCCTCTTTTCTGATGAGAGCAAATTTTGCATCTCATTTGGAAACCAAGGACCCAGAGTATGGAGGAAGAATAGAGAGGCACACACTGCAAGATTTAAATAAAAGAATCTGCGCTCTTGGAAAGATAGGGCTAAAAAGTTCTGAAGGTATATATATATCCACCAAACTGGGGGACTAGTTACCTCCTCAAGGTGTATATATGTGTATATAAATATAAGTGAATAACGTCCCAGTGAAAAAATAACAAAAACAACTATGTATTAATCAAGTGATAACAAAGTGTCTAAACCTCATTTGTGTTGATAAATCTGAGCATAGACTTCTACGTGGATACAATGCAACACAATGTGAAAAAATGTTAACAATAAAAATATCTCATAAGTGAATGGTATAAAAGTGACAAATCCTCAAACCTTTGAGTCAAACCGTTAATAAAATAAAATTAACGAAAAACTGTTGTACAGATGAGGTGCAAATAAATCCTCCAAACTTCTGATTTGTGATGTAATTTGACAGATGACAATTAATTGCAAAGTGAAAGACTAATATAAATATGAAATAAATTAGATCTAAAGTACTCAATAAGACAAACTAAATGTGCAAATTAAATAAATAAAAAATATATATAAAATTCAATTGAGTCCAATTCCCCAAGCAAACGAAAATAAATATAAAGTCCTTATAAATTCGATCTTCCAATCAACCGTCCCCCAGGTAATCAGTACTCACCAGAATCAGTGAGTATATGTAATATAATCACTCAGGAGCAGAAGGCTTCTAATCTCCCCGTTCCGATTCCCTCAAGAAAAAAACCCCGACAGCAGATCGAGCACTTTCCACCGCTTGTCCCTTGCAGTCTCCGTGGAGATAAATTGTATTATGTTGCAACTGTGCAGGCTTATAGGAAATGGCATTCTGCACCAAATGTTTATATGTCAATTTAAAGAAAATGTCATGCTGAATTCAATACAAAAAAACAGAATGAAAATATATGCAGTACAATAAAGTTATGCTTACTTTAGTCTAAAAAAGAAACACAATTGTGATTCAGTTAAGAAGCGGATGTTAAGTGCCAACCCTACTGGCCAGTCATACTCCTTGTTCTGGGGACCAATCAAATGGCAGTCAAATCTTGTGAGAAGTTGAAGAAAGTCAGTTTTTCTGTTTGTTCTGTAGAAGAAAGACTGTTAGCGGTGTAAGTGAAGCGTAATTGTAGATTGTGTGAATATTGTTAGTATTTCTTTAAATTTAACGTGTAGATAACAAGTACCGCAATGGCATCAATGAAAAAAGTTGATTGGTCACGCACGAAAAGTACCAGGATTGTTTTATTATGTGAATTGGGTATTTCTTATGCTGAAATTGCAAGGCAAAGGCTGGGTCAGTGACAACATCTGGTGTACGAAAGTGCTGTTTACGTTATTAGAAAACAAAGTCAGTGAATAACCAACCAGGAAATGGCCGAAAAAAGTGCACAAAAGCAACTAATTACAGAAGAATAAAAAGACTGTGTCTGAAGGACAGAAAAATGTCATCTGAGACTGTCAGAGCTGAACTGTGTTCAACTGGTGTTTGTGTCAGTTCAAGAATGGTAAGGAGCAGACTATTAGATATGGCACTAAGAGGTAGGATTCAGAGAAAAAAAGACATATCTGGATCTACAGCAGTGCAAGAAACGACTAGAGTGGGCAAAATAACATGGATGGACAGATGACCATTGAAAGCAAGTTATTTGGAGTGATGAAAGTAAAATATTCTTATTTGGTGGTGATGGCCAAAAATACATGAGATGTAGAGTAGGAGAAGAGCTACATTCTAACTGCATGGAGGCCAATGTAAAGCAACCAACAAGTGTTATGATTTGGGCAAGTATGGCAGCAAATGGTGTTGGCCACATTCATGTAATCAATGGCATGCTGAACAACGCAAGAAAATACATTGACACCATTCTGGAACCAAAACTGCTACTTTCCATCAGGGATCTCTTTCCCAACAATGCACCATTTCTATTTCAGCAGAATTCCGCTCCCTACCACACAGCACAAATATGCAATCAGTGGTTCACAACAAAGTCAATTTCATTGTTGACCTGGCCAGGAAACAGCCCTGACCTGTACCTGAAAATTTGTGGCACCATTTGAAAAGCCTTGTACGTATGAGGCGTCCATCAAATAATAGGCAATTAATTGAAGCTAAAATTGCTTCCTGGCAGAGGTTCAAAAACTTGTTGGCTCAATAAGACCTCACTGTGATGCGGTTTTAAAAAATAAAGGCTACCCTACTAAATACTGATAGTACATGGAAACCATAAGTGCATTACAGTATTTTCAGCATGATTGCAGTATTCCCTGCATACCTTTCTTTGGATTGCATTTAACTTTAATTCTGTTGTTTGTATTGAATTCAGCATTAAATTCTCTTTAATTTGATATATAAACATTTGCATTTGGTACAAAATAAAATGTCCTAGCCTGCAAAGTTGCAAAACATAAACATTTCAAAAAATGTCCACAATCTTTGCCACTCACTGGCCACTTTACAAGGCATACCTTGCTAGTGCTGGGTTGGAAGACAAAATGGGCTTTGTCTTCAGAGCTGTCTTAATTCTTTGTGGCATAAAAGGTGCTGGAAACTTTTGTTAGAAAGTTTGGTCCATATTGACATGACAGCATCACGCAGTTCCTGCAGATTTGTCCGCTTCACATCCATGATGCGACTCTCCCATTCCACCACATCCCAAAGGTGCTCTTTTGCATTCAGATCTAGTGATTGTGGAGACCATTACAGTACAGACTGTGATGGACTGAACCGTCACTGGTGCTGTTGGAGGAGCCTGGGGGCTAGCCTCATTCCTACTGACTATGGACCCAGAACTATGGAGACCCCCCTCGGACCTCTTGGGGTTACAATGATCCATTCTACCAAGTTTATGTGTGGAGGGATGTACTGTACATTTTCCCTGGCATTACATTTGGATGACCCTGTGTGTATTATAGGTACAGGCTGTGACTCCAGGAGCACTAAAGGGGGATAATTCTGGACATTGAACTTGTTACAGTTTATTGGTCCCTTTGTTGTATTGTGTTGATGATGGGATTAGGATAGCTGATTCTAGGAGTAGCTGACTCCGGGTGTAGATGAGTAGATCACCCTATGATACACTCAGGAGATAATCCCATCTTGTGTCTCCTCTCTCCCTATTCATTCATTAAGGCATCGGGGAGGGGATGTCTGTGTGCATGCTGTTCATGTTTGATTGCGTTATGTGTTTAGACCCCCAGAGCTGTATATATACTGAGCTGGTCTTCAATAAAGCAGATCTTGGTTTCCACCTCAACATTGGTGTTGTCTAATGATTGAGTGGTTTAGCGTTCTGTCCTAATACATTGGTTCTGTCCAATAATAAGGCAGGTTTGGGCTGAGGACACTGGAATTCGGGTTCCAGCGGAGAGGAAGCTGTTTTCTGACGGAGGTACCAGGCGGTCCGTCACACAATTAAATATCATGTTTAAGAAACCAGTTTGAGATGATTTTAGCTTTGTGGCATGATGCGTTATCCTGCTGGAAGTAGCCATCAGAAGATGGGTACACTGTGGTCATAAAGGGATGGACATGTTCAGCAACAAAAATTAGGTAGGGCGTGGATGGTGGTGTTGTGCGTTTTGAAAATAACTGGGCAGTCTGTCTGTGTCTAGGGTCAGACATCTGTCCCTAAATACAGGTAATGGCTGGATGTGTGGATACATACAACCAGCAACAGACAGCCACGGCTCCTGTCAGCCTGTCATTGCTTTGTACAGGCTGAGTGGCCACAGCTGTCTGCAACCACCTGAGATCCCAGCTATGGGAATCTGTAGATTCTTGCCACATGTTGGCAGAATAGCCCATGTGAATGGGGCCTTAACACCAACATGAAAAATTTGGAGAAGACATGACACAATTTAGATTATTATTTATTAATAATATACAGGATTTATACAGCGCCAACAGTTTGCACAGCACTTTACAAAATGGAGGGAATAGAGTTAACAATACCGTTTCAATACAGGAGAATAAGGAGGGCCCTGCTCTTATGAGAAAGTAATAACTATGTGGGATGATTTAATGGAAGAAGTGAAAGGATGGTTATATAGAGCTGCAATAGGCTTCCCTGAAGAGATGAGTTTTCAAGGATCGCCTAAAGGTGGACAGAGTAGGAGATAGGAGGACATATTGGGGTAGGGAGTTCCAGAGGATGGGAGACACTTTGGAAAAATCCTGGAGACGAGGTTGGGAGGAGGTGACAAGAGATCTAGAAAGCAGGAGGTCTTGGGAGGAGTGAAGAGGGCGGTTTGGTTGATATTTTGAGATGAGATAGGTAATGTAGCTTGGGGAAGAGTTGTGGATGGTTTTGTATATTATTGTTAGTATTTCGAATTTTCTTCTTTGGGCAAGTGGGAGCCAATGGAGGGACTGGCAGAGAGGGGTGGCTGATTGGTTGGTTGGTACGGTGGATGTGTCTGGCAGCAGCGTTAATGATAGACTGAATAGGGGATAGTCTGTTTAGTGGTAGGCCAACAAGGAGGAAGTTACAGTAGTCGAGGTGAGATATTACAAGGGAGCGAATTAGAAGCT
The DNA here is from genome assembly GCF_000935625.1 of Nanorana parkeri. Classification (NCBI taxonomy): domain Eukaryota; kingdom Metazoa; phylum Chordata; class Amphibia; order Anura; family Dicroglossidae; genus Nanorana; species Nanorana parkeri. The sequence continues at coordinate 430,975 of NW_017306946.1, read as the reverse complement.
TTGCGGTATCATTTGTTAAAAAGGGGCAAATTGTGGAAATGTTGGAGGTTGAGTCGGCAAGATTTCGATAGTGATTGGTTGTGGGACTGAAAGGAGAGCTGAGAATCAAGGATGACAACGAGCACTCTGGCTTGACAGAAGGGGCTGATAAGAGTGCTGTTGATTGTGATGGAGAAGTCCGGGGTGGGGACTCGGAGAGGAGGAAATATTATAAGCTCAGATTTGGACAGATTTAGTTCATATGTCACTGAGTAAATTAGTGATGTGTGAGGAGATGAGGTGAGCTGAAGAGTGGAGCGATAGATTTGGGTGTTGTCGGCATAGAGATTTCTTTGAAGATATGTGGGTCATGCCTTGAATGTACATAATAGAAACAAACACAATAAGCCTGACCAAAGCCTCTGAACAGTGTCCCACCAACTGAGGAAACAGAATATATTTTAAGTTTATGTGTAGCCAATTTATTTTATTTTAGATGTAGTATTGGATGGTTAAAACCCGTAACTTTTTTCACTCTAAAAAAAAAAAGTTTTGGGTAGGCATATAGTTTAACCACTTGCCGTCCATGGCCGTTCCTGAACGGCCAGACAGCAGCCTTATAGGAGCTGCTGCCAGTGGAACACTATTTAAAGGGGTTTTAAAAGGGGACCAATGGTTAGGGCCTGGGTATGGTAGAAAGGCCACATTGTTAACTGCAATCTATTATGTTTCAGGGATGTTTTTAATTATTGTTGAATATTGTTATTGCTGCCATTAGGGTTGTTACCCTCTCATTCGCTTAGTGCAATCTGGCAGGGCCATTCACTGACAACTAAAGGGACCATTATAGTCTAAACAGTATTTATTTAATTGTGTTTTTGCATATATCAGTGGTTGAAAATTTGTTAACCCTGCTATTGTCATACCTGTTTGATTGACAGTTCTTTTTCTTCAGAGCTTGCTTCAGCCTGAATAAAGCCCATTATATCAATATTGATGTGTTGGAGTATTGTCAGTTACAGTGGATCACCACAGGAAACATTAGTAGAACCCAACATTTTCAGCAGCTCCTTTGGGAAGGGGGGTGCATTGCTACATGTGCATAGTCAGACTAATATGATCAACGTTTTTAAGTCTTTATGTTGTTTATTTATAAAATCTTAAAAATCTGACTGTCATTGTAAGGGCACAATGGCGGCCGCACATGCGCAAAAGCCTAATCTCAGGAAGCACACCATAGTGTGCATGCGTGAGATGCACGGGAAGACGCGCGGACGGATGGCGCACAGTAAGTGAGGTAGCTGCCTCAATTTAGTGACTATATAAGGATGAGCCTGCCTGCTTCACATTGCTGATGGTCTGACCTCGGCCTGTTCTCTGGATTTGCTCTTGTCTGCTGATTTTGTTCTTCCAGCTGGATCTGACCTTTGGCTTCCTCAACTACGACTTCTGGCTCCTGAGGCTGTCCCTACGCTACCCGCCCAGTTTGACCCTTGGCCTGCTGACCTCTCTACAAGAAGTCTCCTGCACAGTGTCTGTCTCCATTCAGTGGCACTCATGCTCCTCATTGCCCTGTGTCCTCCTGTTCCCAACTCCAGGGGTCCCAGGACACGAGCCGCAAGAGACACCTCCCCGTCTTCCGGTCTCATCGTCAGGTATGTGATAGTACCATCAACCATGTAAAGCAGGCAGGCTCATCCTTATATAGTCACTAAATCGAGGCAGCTACCTCACTTCCTGTGTGCCATCCGTCCGAGCGTCTTCCCGAGCCCCTCGCACATGTGCACTATGGCGTGCTTCCCGAGATTGGGCCTTTGCGCATGCGCGGCCGCCATTGTGCCCTTACAGTCATCTTTGGTGGTGATTGGCAGACGTAAAGCACAAATGATTACATTAGATGTAGAGTGGGTGAAAAAGAAGTACATTCAAACAATGATAAGGAAAGGAACTAATTAATGGATGATGATGACAAATCAGAGACAATCCTTCCTCCATCTGCAAGACTGAATAAGCATGCTCTGCCATCTCATATGCACTCTATAGCCCATATGAACATCCCAGAGGTAAATGGGGATTTGTACCTTGTTAAAGGCAGATTACCAGTATGGTTTAGGACCTAAAAATACATCTCAATAAACAGTGACTTATTAAACAAAAATAAGAGATCTCAAGAAAGATTAACTAGATAAAGGCTCCGCAGTGGAGAAGAAAATATTTTTTCCATTTATTAGAGCCTCAATGAGCCCTCAGAAACATGAACACTCATAAACATTTATTAATTCAAATAATCAATTTCAATATGGATGACATTAAAAACTAGAGTTGAAGAGATAACTCTATAATGCAGAAAAAAATCAAGGAAACAGATCCCACTCAAGTGCTTTTGGCTCACAGAACCCTGATTCTGCCAAGCTCTGCATTATCACACATTGTGTTTCTTCTGATAAAAAATGATATTATGGCTGTTGCATGTTGCTTTAAAGTAGTAGTAATGAATTCAGATAAAACAAATATAACGTATATTGCCCAGCAAAGTATTTCTTAAGATTTTTGCCCAAACACTTACAATCATCATGTTTCTGAACAGCTGCTTCCAGGTCTCTCAGCTCAGCTTCTCTGAACTTCCTGTCCAGTACAAGATCACAAAGAACAGTTCAGAATCCAGTAACTGTTCATCTTCTAGCTTGGAGAAGGGAGGAGGGGGGGCCACGGGCTAGGGGAGTAGCTTGATTTGCTGTGTCTGTGTGTTTGTAGAGACACACACAGCTTACTAGCACACACAAGGGTGATTGCATCACACTCTGCTTGAGAAAGGAGTCACTTTAAAACAGGAAGTCAGGACCACTGCTCAGTGGACCAGCTAAAACTTTTAAACATCAAGGAACAGCATTCATTGTAAGTTATTTAATCAGCATTTGAAATAACTTAATCCTTTTGACTTTAATATCACTGTAAAGCCTTTTCAGCATCATATACATAGGGGCATACTCATTGAAAATACTTGTTAACCACAATCAGTGGCGGACCTAAGGAACAAAGGGCCCTGGTGCAAGATTTTTTTTTGCCCCCCCAAAAAAAAAAACACACAGCGCTCTCCTCCCGCAGCGCTCGGCCGGCTGTCGCTTTCTCTCCTCCCCGCTGGGACACAGAGCAGCGCCCAGCGGGGAGGAAAGAAAGCACGGATGCGCTGCTGTATCAGCAGAAAAATTGCACTTGTGCCAAAAGTGCCATTTCCGGCTGATATCTTTTGGCGGCCGATATATCGATGCAACCCTAATATTTATAGCAATGCAGAATGGCACAGGCTATAGAGGACTACACATCCCAACAATACTTTATATAACAGTAGCATTTCTGTATAAAGTACTGCTGAGATTTGTAGTTGCATGTACTGTTGCATTGCGGCAACAGTACTTTATACAACATTAGGCTACAAATAATAATTATTTAAATTAATTATTTACCCTGCTTACCTCTTCTGGATGGTCTTCTGTCTTCATCTGTTTCCTGTGTGTTTTCTGTTTGCTGGGCCCTCACTGCCGTCCGAGGCCCCATGATGTGCCTGCAGTGCTGTCATCAGTGCCTCCTTGTTCTGCGGCTCCCTCCTCACAGCGGCCGGCTGGCCCCATACTATCTCAGCCGGTGGACAGGACCCCCCCATTTCAGTGCGTCGCGCCCCCATGCGCTGGGACTGTGCTGGGCCCCCCACAGGCCCGAGGCCCTGGTGCGTCCGCACCGCCTGCACCGGCGGTAGTTCCGCCACTGACCACAATAGAACATCCCAAGTCACATCCCAGCCAAAGGTTAGCCTCATGTTCAGTTGAAACAGCCCACTCATTTTTTAGCACTAGTTCTATTTTCCCTTAATAGATGATCTTACATATTCTTTAGTACATGAGCTTTGTTGCGGAACTCAGCCCAATAGCACATGTCTTGTGCTGGAATAAAAAGTTGTTTATTGGTTCACGCGCATGAGCACTCTTCTATGTATGAGATGGCATATTTTCAACAAGGTGTATTTATACCCCTCTAAGTTGATTACAATTTGATAGGACAGTTTGTTGTACATTTAATTAGCAGTTAGGACACGTTGTCAGCGAAGAATGGCACACCAGATATAAACCACAGCACAAGCTACAAGATAACCTTTGATGCATTTCATTACCTTTCCACAAGATGTCCAGATAAAGCATCAAGCATCCACAGATTTTTCTGTTACCCTCCAAGAGAACATGTTTCATGAAACAGAAAGAGCCATGGCAAGTTAGCATTAGCTATTAGTCGTACAATGCCGCTAAATATGTATCTTTATGTCATAGCCAGGTCCAAATCTTTGACAGTTTTAAATCTTATTGTAGTATTGTTACCTTGAATTACAGTTCCCAGTTCTTTGACTTTCCCACAGAGGCCTTTATTTCTAGCACTAACAATAGTCCTTCGTTAGGTGATTATTATGATTTTTACCTTACTGATGTAGTGTCATTCTGGCAATGACCAGTCCAACAATGCAAGTAGACTGACTCCTCTTCAAATGTAATTTCAGACCAAGCTATACTAATTTTTGATATAATGTTCTTGTCTACCTAATTGCACATCATCTGCTGTCATCATGTCAAGACTTTTCACTGTAAATGTCATAGTTTTTATTAAACTATTTCCTTGGCAAGCCAGAACACAGTTCACTTTGTGAGCAATCTCTTACTGTATATATCCATTCAGTTTTTTTGTGTTACCATTATTATGTACACTGTTATCCTAATATCTTTTTGCAATGCCCCTTTAGTTATGAATGGTTATAAACTGTATCTTGATAATATCTCACAGGTATTACTTTTTATCTTTTTTATTCTGCACTGCCTTACGTGGTTTAAAAAAAAAAAAATCTGCTAACTATGTAATTTCCAAATGCAGCTACAGTATGATCCTTTATCTTATTTCCAATAAGCAGGAAATGTGAAGTACATCTGATGATCTGATTTAATTGATAAATTCATGTTAAAATATTATTACAATGTATCTAGACTAGTTGTTGTTGTTTTTTGCAAACAAACAAGCAAGTCCTTTGACACATTGGGGGTGATTTACTAACCTAAACACACGAATGCACTAGGTGCATGTGATTTTTACACAGCAAAACGTGTTTATCAACCAAAAAGTCTCTAAAAGCATATTTCCACTAATGCAATATATGGAAAAATCATGCACATGATGCATATATAATGCCGCTTCACAGTTTAGACAAAAATGGTTAGCTCATGCATTTACATTCCTGCATTCATCAACGCAAGCAACACAATGTAGAGCTAATTTACACAACATCACCTTGCAATTCATGCAGGGCTTTGCACAACACACCTGCTGGATTCCACCAATAGATCATGCTGGGAGGGAACACACTACAGAGGTGTATACTTGTTCGTGGCGTGTTTATAAGGTTAGTAAATCAACCCATTATGTCAGTTAAACCAGTCTTGGAAATGGGAAAAATGTTTTTGTTGTAATCATGTTCCTATTTAACTTCTTATTACACATTATGTCCATTAAACCAGTCTTGGAAATGGGAAAAAGTAATTTGTTTTAATCATGTTCCTATTTAACTTCTTATTAACCATTAGTTAGCCCTAATCAGCACTAATTACCTCCTTCCTCCCCTCTTACTTTAGCATTGTTTTGCAGATTTAATAGAATTACAAATAAAACCTTTATTTCATTTGTAAAGGACTATGCCAAGCATTGTACCAGAAATTAAATTTCAGTGCCAGTGGTCTGGTTGTATGACATTTTTAACCCTTTCATGGCCACAGACGTACCTAGTACATCATTGGCAGCACCGCCCTGTAAACAGACTCCCGGCGGCTTTAAAGTGTAAATGATGTTGGATACCAAACATTAATTCAATTGATGGAATAAGCCAGGGAATCCAATTTATGATTATTGGATCATTACTGAATTGGGAATCCCAACCCAGAGGTTTCACACCTCAGAATTAAGATACTTTTTTGGTATTACACAATATTTCTTAATGTGCCTTAAACTAAATACTTTCAGAATGAACAGTTCCTCAACTCCTATAATTAAAGTTGTATTAAATCGTCAAACTTTTTTTCAATAATGAATACAGATGAAAAAAACACATTGCTCTGAAAAGTATTTCTTTAAATTTCTGCCCACGCACATACAGTCAACATGTTTCAAAACTGGCTTAAACTCTCTCAGCTTCACTTCCCTGAACTTCCTGTTGAATGCAAGATCACAAGGGATAGTAAAGCCTCGAGCAGCTGTTCATCCACAAGGTTGGAGAGAGGAAGGAGGAGATGGGAACGGGAGTGGCTTGCTTTGATGTGCCTGTGTGTTTGTTAACACACACACACGGGTGGCTCCATAAACCATGCAAGGGAAAGAAGCCACCCTAAAACAGGATATTAGGACAGGATACTCAGGGGACCAGCTGACTCTGCAGGAAACTAAACATTTAAAACATCAAGAAGCAGTATTCTTTGTAAGTGATATAATCAGCATTTGAATTTGCTTAAAAACATTTTGACTTCAATAGCACTTTAAAGATCAAATACATTTTTCTCTGCCTGTCTACCGCTGCATGTTGCTGTGGTCAAGGTAATTTTATGGCACTTTAGAAAACTTTAGGTGATTGTTGTATGAGTCAGAAGCTGGTATTGAATTTTGCTGTCAAATGCTGTATTAATGACTGCTGCCCTTTATAGAAGTCATTGTTATGAGAGCAATTCGATATTGCTTTTCTATATTTTTTTGCTTTCTTGTACAAAGTGTGGCAATATTGAGAGATATGCAATAATTATAGTATGTTCCCCATACCATTACCATTATAATTTTGACATCCCCGCATCTCTAGGTTATTCTTTTTTTCTGTCCTCACCAGGATAGGTACTGTTCAGAGGCTGAATACCTTTTTTTATTTTTTTCACTCTGCCTTGCTGATTTTCTGCGGCTTTCCACACAGGGTCACCCTCCCCTGCTGTGAAGTCTTGGCTAATATGCCTTTAAACAAGGTATTGCTTGGGAAGCGTATTCTGCTGGGTCTCGGGCTGAGGATGATAGCTAAATCAGCTTTTCCCATAGCGCTCCTTTTTGTTGTACCAATCTTTTTCTTCTCTTATTCCTTCCCCTCTAACCCTGGTGGCTAGTGGTTGTTTGCAGTCCCTTACCTCCATCCCTGGTTTCCCAGTTTCAGGCCGAGCGTCAGACCACGCAGCTCTGCTCCCTACTCTGGCCTAAAATCCACATTTGCGGTTTTTCTGGCCTGCACATGTGCAGTAGATCTGGTCTCTGGGAAAATGGCTCCCGCTTTGTGTGCATGCGTTTGGCCGTTTCCGGCTAGCTGTCATTTTTTAAACCCCTTGGCGGCATGGGCAGATGCTTCAGCGCACCCTATACCACCACCGATGTGAGGATTTATTTTAGCCTCTTTGTCTGCCTTTCTCGCTTGCCACATGAACTTGACCTTTCCATCACCGCTGCCCTTTTTTAAGCCTCTACAGCTTACCCTTGGCTCTGCACTCTCATGATAGCTGACAAAGCTGCCTCAAAAGATGCTGCCCCTCTAAATAGGTAAGGAAGGGTAGAGTAGTGCAACTTTTTTTTTTTTTTAAAAGAGGCGCTCAGTGAGCGAAGCTTCATAACAATGTTATGATTTTTTGCAGCCCTCCTCACGAAGACCATCATTAACCTAGATGCAGGTCTCCATCTGCACACCGATATCGTTCCAGGAGATACAGTACTTCTCGTTCAGCCCAGTGCTTGCACCACTCTGCAACAGATTCTCATTCCTGTCAGCATCATCTGGACAGACATACATGCTGGGTGTGTGGCAAGCAAGCTTTGCAAATAAGCTGGTCTACCAAGACTGCTTGAACAAAGCGACACAAGATCAATTGCCATCTACTTCAGATATGGTGTCACTAATTAATCAAACAGTCAAAGTGTCACGCTCCCTGCACAGGTACACTTGGATCGCAACTGCGGAGCAACGTAGGTCTTGGTTATCTCAGTATGGGGTTCAGTTCTCCTCTCTCAGCAACTTAGAGATGGTTGTGGAACCGTTACCATCATGTAACCGAGGTAGGGGAAAGAAAGTGGTTAACCCCAGGAGGGGGGTTTAAAGAAGTCAGTGTATACTGATAGCACTAGGAGTTGTGGGGGGCTGAGTAAAGGTGATGTCTCCTCCTTAATTCATTAGCATGGCACAATCACTGAACAGCTATGATAGTTATGAGTTCATAGATGAGTAAGTTCAGCAAAGTGTAATCACAGGTGCAGAGCAGATGAACCACAGGTGATATACAATCTCATAGAAACCATGCAGGCCTCCCCTCTCACTGGTGTTGCATGAATCACTACAATGCAGTATTTGAATAGTTTCTCATAAAACAAGTATTAAATGAACTTCCTGCTGTTTGATATATTCAGATAGTAATTTGAAGATACTTGCGGTTTGGCGCTTACTGGGTGAAGTCTCCCAGAGCCAAGTAGGAAGCAAAAGTCCCTCGTGTGATATCTGGATGGAGAGGAGGAGGTGGCTTGCACAAGTTGTCCCAAGAGGTAGTCCGTTTGGGGTAGTCGGCTGTTGCAGGGTGTGAATCTTCAGCGTTCACTGTAACCAACAGTAGGACGCCGAAGATTTGTTTGCTCGCGGCTTAAGTAGGGTCCTGTGCATGCGCCGAGGACGCAGAGTTACGAGCGCGGACTGCGCATGCGCGGCGCAGTCTATGTCCTCGGGGAAGAAACGGGGAGATTCTCTTACACAAAGACTGTCTTATAGTGGATCTTTACCCCTTTTCACTAACAATCACCTCAGCATGCAGCTCTGAATGCTGATTTAATATCAAATTACATTCATTAGTTAAACAAAGATGTTTTTTATTTACTTATAAATAGGGTTTATCCACTTCCTGGTCCAATCTGGCACAAATGATGTAATGTGCCCAGGCATTGCATTCTGGGAAGGTTAAATCAGCAGTGCATTCCTGGAAAATCTCATCTGTAATCTCATGCGATCTCAGGGAAAGGCATATGCATGGTCACATGTCCTAGTCACATGTACCAGAGTTCCAGAAATTAAAGGTAGATCTAGTAATCTGCCCTTAGTTAAAATAGGCCACTGTCAAAGACTGGGAAATAAAAGAGAAATAAGGTATGCAAATAATACAAAGCCTGCAATTATCTAGAAGTATGTGTTTGTTGATTGTCATTACTAAACAATTCTAAAGGTGTGTTTGCTGTTATTTTAAAGATATGGATGAAGTTCCTCTTTAATGAGTTAGTGGATCCATCTCAGCCAAGACAGAGTGCTTCTCAAGCATCTTATCATGTGGATATTAGCTCTGAAAATTCATTCAGAATCAGAGGCATGTGATTCAGTGGTTTAATTTCTCCCTGGTGGACCCTTTCGTAGTAGCGGTCATGGGAGCAATTGATTGGAATGAAGAAATCAAGGAACCGGCCAAAATGAGAAAAAAAATCCCCTCATTTGAAAAAAGGAAGAAACCCTTTCCCCTACATTGAGGAAATAAAATACATTATACTGTATATGATCAATGGAGAAAGGTGGAGAAGGAGGTATGTTTAAATAACAGGCTCGCAAAACTATATCAATTGAAAGATGAGGACATGGCAAGTCTATCTACTCCCTCACTGGTAGACGCTTCAGTTATGCGTTTAGCTGGTCATGGTACCTTGCAAATTGACGATGCTGTATCCTTCAAAGATCCTCTAGACAGGAAAGCAGATTTAGACCTTAAATTGGCCTACTCTGCAGCTGGCGGAGCTTGCCGCCCAGCTATCACACTCACTTCGGTCTCCAAGGCTATTTCCAGTACATGCGGCTGCCTTTTGAGTTGCATGGTGCCCCTCCCTCATTCCAGAAAATTATGGATAAGATATTAAGGTCTCGTTGACAATATGCGCAGCATATTTGGATGACATAGTTGTACACATCCCAGACTGGGAGTTTAACCAGTTGACATCCGCGGTGTTATCGCAGATGGGGCAGCGGATCCCGTGATTCAAGGTGAGGGGTCGAGGGGGAAACCGGCGGCGGGGGGGGCTTTGGAAACGAGCACATATAGACGATCGGCGGGCTATGGAGCCGCTGATCGCCTATATGTGAAACACCCGGTAACGGGTGTTTGCATTGGTCGGGTCTTTTCTGCCCGTGCGTGCCCGCTAGGGGGCGCGCGAGCAGAAAAAAAATGCCGTCTGGCGACGGCAACCCGCCAATGCTGCAGTGCCGTCCGTCCGTTTTTTTACAACGGGCGGACGGCAAGTGGTTAATTTATCAAGGGTGCAAGCAGTCGTCAATTCCCTTAGGAAAGCAGGACTCACAGCCAACCCCAAAAAATGTGCCATAGGGTTGGAGGAGGCAAACTACCTTGGTTACATCATTGCTCAGGGTTTGATTAAGCTTCAGATCAATAAGATTGAGGCGATTCATAAGTGGCCCTAACCTATAAATAAAAAACAAATCAGAGCATGTCTTGGGATTACAGGCTACCATAGATGCTTCGTCTCCAATTTTGCCACCATTGCTGCCCCACTGAAAGATTTTACAAAAGGTAGAGGGTATTTCAGAGGTTGAAGCAAGCTTTGTGCGCACAACCAGTGCTCGTGACCCTAGATTTCACAAGGGTTTGTAGTACAGACAGATGCCTCTGATGTGGATCTGGGCGCTGTACTTTCCCAAATAGAGATGGGGAGGAGCACCCTGCGGTACCTACCTCAGTCGGAAGCTTAACAAACATGAGAGAAACTATGCAATAGTTGAGAAAGTGTGCATTACCTGTTTGGTAGACAGTTCAAACTGGTCACTGACCATAGCCCTCTTAAACGGATGTGTGAGAATAAAGAAAGAAACAGCCGAGTGACAAGGTGGTTCTTGGCCTTACAAGCATTTAAGTTTACAGTGGAACACAGAATGGGGAAACTAAACTTCAAAACAATGTAGATGCCATTTCATGTGTACATTGCCTCTATGTTACAGAAGGAAAGAGGAAATCATCGAGGGGCAATATATTTTGCCTCAATTTCTCTCATACAGGTGAAACTTGAATAATTAGAATATCGTGCGAAGTTAATTTATTTCACTAATGCAACTTAAAAGGTGAAACTAATATATGAGATAGACTCATTACATGCAAAGCAAGATAATTCAAGCCGGGATTTGTCATAATTGTGATGATTATGGCTTACAGCTCATAAAAAACCCCAAGAACCCCAAATCCACAACCTCAAAAAAGTAGATTATTACATGCAATCAATAACACAAGGATTGTACATAGAACAATATCGGACCTCTGAAAAGTACAAGCATGCATATGTAATCAGTACTTGGTTTGGGCCCCTTTTGCAGCACTTACTGCAATTACTTTTGCACGATATTCTAATTATTCGAGTTTCACCTGTTTTTGCGTAACAAGCTTAAGTCTAGACCGGGTTTTCAGGATGACTTTGGGTCTGTGTAATCCAGATCATTGATTTACAAGACAGGTGTGATAAAAGGGGAAGGCTGGAGCAAGATGATGCTCTGGCCTGGGACTCAAGAGAGCCCTCTGAGAGCTGCAGTTTGGAACCGAACTTTGTGAGTAAAAGGTTGCTGGAAATGCTTTTGCTTTGTGAGGTTGCTGGGAGAAGCTCGCCACCTGTTAGATAGGAAATTTGTCTGTTGGTGCCTGGATGGCAAGGATTTATTTTCTGTTTTGTTTTTCACCTTGCAACCTTTTAATAATACTGACTGCAGATGTTAAAGAACTTTGGTGTCTGGACTACCTTTTTCCCAGGGAAAGTGATCCCCATTTGAGCTATACCACACACCGTTTGGACACAAAATATAGAAAACTTAGATTGGCAGGGGACTTTGTAAGTGAAGCGGCAATTGACGTCATCCAGTGCTCGTCTCGTGCAATGCTGACGTCAGTCACTGCCAAAAGAGCCATGTGGCTGAAGCCATGTTCAGCTGATTCTTCATCAAAATCAAATAGGTGCAAGACTTGGGCATTTCCAAGGTCTCGGGCGGAAAGTCTGGCATGCTTCCCAAGGATAGAAAATGGAGGAGGCACAGTCAAGAATGGAAGGGGACCCAGTCTTCCTTACTAAAAATGTCCAAGCAGGCAACCACCACCACCACTAGCCCTCATGAGAAAAAAAAAAAAACGTCTTTTAGACCTTGTCAGTACCCATTTTTTTCCAGTGGGTGGGCGTCTGAAACATTTCACAAAACATGGAAATTAAGGATCAGTGGGTGATCCTTGCAATATCAGGTGGTCACTGTTGGCCGTTCAAGTCTTCTCCCCACCAGATCGCTTTGTGCAGACCAATATTCCGAGGAAGAGAAGAAGTAATTATAATGCAATACATTCACACTCTTCTACAAAAGAAAACACCATTTGTACATTTCCAGTGGAGGATTGGTTTAAGAGGGTTTATTTCCCCCTCCTCTTGGTCAAGAAAAATATCAGGAGACCTCAAAGCAGTGCTAGATCTCAAACATCTCAACAAACACATCTGAATACTGACTTTTCACATGGAATCAATACAGACACAACTCCCTGGCATTCAACTGGGAGATTGGATGTCCTTAGTAGACCTGGCAGACAATTGTGTCCACATATCCATTCATCTACATTTACAGTGGTTTTGCATTGACGGATCACAATTTCCAGTTAACTTTTCTGCCTTTTGAAATATCAACAGCTCCAAGAACCTTTACAAAGATATTTACTCTCACTAATGGCATACCTCCAGGAACAAGGCTTGTGGGTGAACCACTATTTAGACGACATCCTCCTTCTGGATCAAGACCAACATGTTTTTCTTGAACACCAGCAAGAGCAGATTTACCCTTTCCACAAATCTGCTTGGATCAGTCTGAAAAAGTCAAGCTTAATCCCTACACATCGCTTAATCTTCCTGAGGGCAGAAATACACACAAATAAACTCTGTACAGGTTCCAGAGAAAAAGGTTGATAAGTTAATTCAAAAGGTTCCCCTGACATTAGCTGCTTCTTACCTCAAAGCATCAGTCTGCTGGGCAACCTATCCTCGAACATACACATGGTGAGGTAGGCCCACTGGAGACTGCGTCAGTTCCAGTTAGAATTCCTGCACCAGTGGAGCAGAGATCTTTGTTAAAAAAAAAAAAAATCTCCAGAGATATGAAAAATTTGCTATGGTGGTGGACCTGATGCTTAAACTTGTGGAAATACCATCTGATTTTGACCCCACAAGTACTAATAGTAACCTCAGATGGCAGCCAACGGGGCTGGGGTGCACACTTTCAGGACATAGCAACTCAGCCTATGGAATTTCCCAGCAAACAATTACCCTTCTAATGTGATGAAAATCTGAGTGGCATACAGGGCATTAATAGTATTCCCCTGACAGCTGCGCAACAAGACAGTTCAGGTGCATATGGACATTAGAACAGCCATGGCTTATATTCACAGACAAGGGGGTATTCAGACATACCATGCTTCAGGAAATTGAACCCATTATGACCTGGGCCCAATGCAAGCTGTAGAACTTGGAAGCAACATATCTTCCTGGAAACCAAATCACTTTTCCCTAAGCTGGAATATTTGAAGGGTTCACATCTGGGCCATCACTGCTCTAACCAACACTAGATGGTCTTTTACCCATAAATTATTCAATTTCTTAAAGCCTGCCTGAAGATCAAGCCTCCAAGAAAACATTATTTCCTCAATGGGACTCGTCTATAATCTTGTCATGTCTCTCAGCTGCTCCATTTCACCCCAATGCTGAATCGTCTTTGTGGAACTTGCCTTGAAAGCGATTTTCCTGGTGGCTATAACATCTGCCAAGAGAGTGTCAGAGCTTAATGCCCTGACCATCAGGGAAACGCTTTGTCTGCCTCCCCCCCCCCGGACAGGGTAGTTTTGCGGCCTAATCCTCAATTCATCCCTTAAGTATCTACTCCTTTTCATTTGGACCAGGAGTTAGTACTACCCAAGTTCCAAGATGCTTTGGATGTCTCAGATACACTCAGATCTTATATTTCGGACATGGGCTCCATCAGATTATTGGACAAACTTTTTGTGATCCTTATTTAGTACTGAGCATTAAATTGTTATCTACCCTCCCTCTTATTGTGATCATTATTTCCCATTGTGTGCTGCTGTGGTGCCCCAGGAAAACAGAAGATTGTATACTTTCGGTCTGTAATCTTCCTTTCCTGGTGCAACCACAACAGCACATTGCTCCCTTCTTATGACAACTACTAGAATGACCTAGAGATGCTGGGAGGTCAAAATTATAGAGTGCCTGTCCTATGGGGTTAGATGGTGGAGCTTAACCCATCATGTGCTGCCATGGATGCACCATTCTCTGAACGCACTGTTCGCCGTACACTGCATCGTATGGGATATGGAAGCCAAAGGCCTGTTCGAACACCTTTGCTGTCTGCAGTTAACAAGATAAAACGTCTCCAATTCGCACAGGAACACAAGAATTGGACAGTCGAATATTGGGAAGAAAAAAAAAAAGTCATGTGGTCCGATGAATCACGTTTCCAGTTGCATCATGCAGATGGCAGAGTGAGAATTTGGTGGAAACAGCATGAAAGCATGCATGCGTACAACCCTTCAAGCTGTTGGGGGCAGTGTTATGGTTTGGGGCATGTTTTCCTGGCATGATTTTGGCCCTTTAATTCGTGTGGAACAACGTCTGAATAGCACAACATACCAAAGTATCGTTGCTGATCAAGTTCATCCTATCATGTTGATGACGTATCCCAATGGAGATGGCTTCTTCCAACAAGACAATGCGCCATGCCACGGTGCTCGTATTGTGCAGGAGTGGTTTCAAGAACATGAGGGAGACTTTACCTTGCTTAGGTGGCCCCCACAATCACCAGATCTCAATCCAATTGAGCATTTGTGGGACGAAGTTGAAAGAGCCATCAGGCAGCTGGTTCCACAAGCATCAAATCTCAAGGACTGGGCAGTGCTATTCATCAGGCATGGTGTCAGATTCCTCGCATCACCTTTCAACATCTCGTGGAGTCAATGCCAAGAAGAATCGCCGCAGTATTGAAGGCAAAAGGTGGCCCAACGAAGTACTGATGGGGTGGTCATAATGTGCGTGCGTGCGACTTAGAAAGAACACTGCAAATCTGAGCCTGTACCAGTGAGACTTTGTGGTTTCACATGAAACAGGAAGGACCTGGGTTGCAAAATTGCTAAACAGTTAAAAGTACATTGGACCATCTCTGTATATTAGGTAAAACATTGTGTTCTGAAATCACTGGCTGGTTAGGTTATTACAGAGAGATCATTGAAGGGGGTAAATCAACAGAAACTTATTCACATGCAAATGTTGATTTTCCCTATGACTTTCTGATGTGTTCTTAAATAGACCTCCCCATGTGTAGATTATACAGTGCAAGGATATAATAACACTATGTTCTGGTTTCTAAACTATTTTCAAATTACTTCTAGCTCATTTGCAGCTGTAAATCAGCCTATTAAATTTAAACTCATTTGGGTTCTTATAATGTACTTCTGTAAAATATACTGTACAATTTACCATCTACTGTAATCTTATTGATATTGTAAAAGTTCTATATTTTTACTCATTACAATACTAAAAGAAGATAAGCAGACAAATGAAAGCACATTTTTCAACCCTTTCTGCAGAAACAGGGTTTTATGGTATTCTCAAAAAAGTATTGGGAACAGATGCCCCTTTCATAACCGCTTATCCTAGCATTATGTAAAAGGAAATTGCACTTCTGTTTAAAACTTGAAAATATACATATATAATTGCTACACAAAATATTATGGTTTGTTTGAATGTTTTACAATTACTTTTTCAAGCGGCATACAGCCATTATCTTCTTAAAGTGTAGTTTCATTTTGCAGGCAAAATTTGGATAACACTTACTTTATATTTGCTACATGTTTCCATTCACATAACAGAACTTTGCAGAAAAGAATATAAAGAACTTTGCAGAAAAGAATGTATAAAGGGTAAGCTGCATTTTTTTTACAACTCTTGGTCGGAAAAATCCTGCTTAGTTCTCACTAATTAACCCTGTGTGTACTGTGCTGGCTGATTACGTTATCACTTGTAAACAAGATGAGCAGGATGGTTGACGAAGCAAAGGGTTAAATATTTTAAGGCATTGTCTGTTAATGCACTTAAAAAATAAAATAAAAAATAAACTGCCCCTCAGTCTGTCCCTTATCAGCTCACTAGCATATATTCTAACCACTAGTAGCTCCATGTGGGTAAAAGGTAAGAATCTATTTTTCACATTTTTTAGGTATGCTGTGTGAATGCAAACACATAACATAGTGGAGGTTTCTCACATTTGACCAGAAAAGTGGAAATACCCTTTAAAACCCAACTACAGAGTACACATTTAGCTTAGAATAGAGAAAATGGAACTTAAAAACGTAAAATGTCTCGAAAATGTAAATGCCATTTGGGTTTTGTTTACTAGAGAGATATCCCCTCGTTCCTGTTTTAGCTGGGATCTATCACCTGGACAGAAAGTGAGGGGATATCTTCCAAGAAGGGACACCAAAGCAATAAAACTATATAGAAATTTTACAAATTTCCATACTCTATACTCAGAGGCGGCTCTTTAATTAGGCAAGTTAGGCGGTGCATTGCTATGTGCAGAGTTCTGTGGGTTGCTATGTCCAGAGTGTTGCTATGTGCAGAGTCCAGTGGTTATGTCCAGTGTGTTGCTATGTGCAGAGTCCAGAGCTTTGCTACGTGCAGGGTCCAGAGTGTTTCTATGTGCAGAGTCCAGTGGGTGTTCTCCCGTCCCTTATGATCACAGTTCAATTTGAATTTTTTCATGATGGGTGTAAGTGGGGCCTCACATTTGAGTTTCGCCTAAGGAGTCACAAAGTCTAGAACCGCCTCTGTCTATACATTTTTATAGTCACTCTTCTAGAAGTAGTTCTGTCTGCATACCCCAGCTAGAAAATTGTCACCCACTTGTTGCTCATTGTACAGCTCTAGACCCAGCAGGAACACAGCAATAAAACCTGTTAGAGGTTCTTACAATTTCCCACGCTAACCAAAAATAAAACAATTGCTAAACTTTCAAGAAATAATAAATGATCTCCCTTGCCAATACGCCAACAGTATTATTTATATACAAACCTCCCAAAATGCAAATTTCCCCCTGCTAATATGTCTGGCTCACTATTTCTCAGAGGACTGTACAAAGCTTCCACTCAAAATTCAGGCATCCTCTGCAAAAAGTGCTTTATGTTTGCTGAAATAGTTGCAAACAGTCTGGTGCACATGAAGGAATATTGGGTTGTATCAGTGCTCCTATTACAGCACTGATCGGGATTATCTGATTATAGGCAGATCTGCATATGTAACAGCCAGCAAGCAAGGTCTAAATTATCTACAAACCAGAGGCAATTCTGGACCTTCAAGTTTCCTAAAACCCATGCAATGCATATTGACCTTAAGAGCCAAATAATAAGTAGATATAAATATTTTATTTCAGAATATTTTGTTTTTCAAAACAGCACTTCTTATACCAAATATTAAATAGTATATATCAATATTCTATTTCTCAAACAGCACTTTGTATTCACCTGCAGGTAGGGGAAAAGGGAATAAATATATATGAAAAAAGGCAATCTTCCTCTGTCCCTGAGACATCAAACCACCATGATCAAAGTACATCCTTCTAACACAATTCCTATATCCCGAAGGATTAATAATTTATCCCAAAAATAATAAGCAGACTATTCTACCAATTCTTGAATGGAGTAGAAGAGCAGTGAAAGGGGTACACCAAAGGACCTAGCAGTAGCGCGCAGCTTGAAATTTTAAATATTTAAGCTGCAAAGACCAATAGAACTGTGTAAACATTACATGCAAACAGCACAAAATATGGTCAATAAAGGCAGTGGCGTATCTAGGGTGTGGCAGGCAGGGCACATGCCTTGGACGCCACTTGAGGAGGGGAGCTACACCACTCACCTCTTTAGTTAAGCTGTGCCCCATTCAGACTTCTCATCAGCACAGACCCACCGTGACAGACCATGCGCTGCTATCACCTGTAAACAAAGAGCTGGGGCAGGAAGTTACATTACTCACTTTCTTTGCTGGGCTCTGACTGATGACTCATCTAATGCACAGCCTGGCACAGGAAGTGAATATTGTAGGCATTCCTATGCCCTGACTTGTTTGCAAGTGACCAGCTGGGCTGTCTTTAAATGCAAAAAGAGACCTCCACCGCTACTTCCACATCACAGTTCCACTACTTGGGTTTGTTACAGGCAAGAGAGCTGTCCATACTCCACAGCAAATGCAATCCAACAACACAGCCGCTCACTGCCAATCTTCATCAAACGCTTCTTTATTTGTAAAATCCAGTCAACTCCAAGCTTGTAATCCCCGCCTGCTAGTCAATCACCACTAATGCGTTTCACCTAATCAGGTGCAAAACTTTAACAAATCAGAGCTTCAGAGGGTCATTTTGCCTTATGGAATGTCCATGGTCGAACAAACTGTGAACATCCCATAAAGTTCAGCGAACGCTCGAACTGCCGATGTTCGAATCGAACACTCGGCTCATCCCTAGTCTGCATGTGGCGCCGCTTAAGGGCCTGTTCACAAATCTAGCAGTGACCTGTGTTGTACCAATCAACGTAGGTCACCTCAAGGACATATAGAAAACAATTGTCATGCTGAATATGTTCCCTTTTCCGCTCCAACTCATTCCATATGCCATGTTGAACATTTCCTATTCCACACTGCCGCATTTCATATGTCATGTTGTAATTCCGTATTCCAAACAGCTGCATTTCATATGTCATGCTGTGCATTCCCCAGTCCATGCTGCCTGATTTATATACCTTGTTTTACATGTTATAGTCCTCACTGGCTCAATCTGTACACTGTGCTGTATATTCCTTATTCTGCACCGACCTTACAGGCCCAGCAACAATAGTGTGTGTGTCTGGGTGTGCCAGAACTGGGGTGTCAGATGTTTGGGCAAAGGCACAATTTCAGTGTTTTTCATAAGCACTTATTACCATAGATATGCACCCCTGGATACATGGAACCAGATTTTTTATTTTTTTTATATAGATCTGAATGCAGCACAAGTTTACTGATCTTTACGCAGTTGTATATATGGGCCCATAGCAAACAATACACTTGTGTTCAGATCCATTTTTAAATGTCCATCTGCGTAAGCCCTAATTGCACTGTATAGTATATTCAAGAACTGCTTTGACCTGAAGAACAGAGTTTTGGATTTGCACTTTCAGTTGATTTTTCTGAAAAAGCTACCGGTATTAAAATCTAATGTTTCACATACAGTACTCAGCTGTTTTATTGTAAGTACAATAGTAAGGCCATAAAAAAAGCAGTTTACAGTTTGTATTTACAGATCCATTTGCCTTAACACTTGCTCATTCTAAAAAGATGGTCAGCAGTACAGTAATACGACTTAACTGCTAATTTTGCCACTGCAAGTTTATAGATAGAACTTTGTAAACAGACTTTTGTGGAAAACAATATCTTTAGAACCCTTATCCTTCACCTCATCTTCTTTCAGCATTTGTTCAGCAGGTATGCTAAGTGCAATGTCTGACATAGTGGTAACTACTATTGGGAATTAATCTGGCATTTAATTAAAACTATAAATTTGTATTTGAAATGTGTTTGCGATAGTGAAGCATATGCAAATCTTTTTAGTTAGTTCTACATGTAGTTAGTGAAAATAAATGGTAATTTCCCATTTCAATGCTATTGCAATCCATACTTTGAAAGCGGATGATATTGCATACCTTTTAACTATGCTTACACTTCATACTAAAATAGGTTTAATTTCCCACATGCATTACAATTTGGTTCAGAAACTATTACCTACAATATATCAACTGACTAAATTTGCAAACAATTCCCTAATTTTGTTTTTATTGAACAACAAACACTGTTTTGGCTAGAACAAACTAGATTTATTGCTGTGTAAAAAAAATGTACAGTAGTATGAATTCTCGGCACTACAAACAAATCAGCCACTTTTAACTGCTTTTATCATTTGATTACGAAAATTCTTTTTTCTTCAGACAAAAACAGAGACTGAATACATTAGATGACACAACACTAACGTTGCATGGTATTATTAATCCTGCATTTTAGAAGGCAAGGTGAACAGACATCATTATGGACCTTGGTCAGTACCCCAAAAACGGAAAGAAAAACACGAGATTTAAAAAGAAAAACAAACATTTAAGAAGACGTTCCCCCACCCACATTTCGGCATCTCTTTTAAAAATTAATATCATTCCAATCATGAAAAATAGATCTATTCGTTACTAGAACACAACTGAAATAAGATTTTTTTTTTTAATTGGTTATTGTTGCACCAAAAGGTAAAAAAAAAAATCTACATATAAATCTGATATTTTGCTATTACAAATTGTACTTTTGATATATGTTTATCTTATCCTTTGGACCCTGTTTAATCACACATAAAAATAATGTGAGATGTCATTTGGAATTGCAGTTGTTCATTCTGTACATTCTTTACTCGGAAGATGAAGAATGTTGATACACAATCCAAAGAGGGTCACAGTTGCTTGGCAGAAAAGAAATAGACACCGGCACTCCAATAATAAATCGATTACGTCTATTTATTGACGTACATCAAAAGCAAAATAACACACTTAGTGCAACGTTTCGGGGACACACAGGAACCCCTTCATCAGGCAAAACATGCCTGATGAAGGGGTTCCTGTGTGTACCCGAAACGTCGCACTAAGTGTGTTATTTTGCTTTTGATGTACGTCAATAAATAGACGTAATCGATTTATTATTGGAGTGCCGGTGTCTATTTCTTTTCTGCATTACTTTGACGGTGGCCATCCGTCGACTACTGAGCACCCAGGATACTTTGTTGGACGTGCGGTCAGGAGTGCAATGGGTACATGGACTGTAACAGTTGCTTGGCATACACCTTCCGACGTGTGGAGGGTACAGTTGTGCAAGCTGACTGTACCGATATGCAGTTCTCCTGGGGACCAATGCCTTAATCATCTGCACTGGATAAAGTTCTCATAGATAATTCCTTGATGAGGGAAATGTTTCCTTCTTGTAAACTTCAATGTGCACAGTTCTGACACAAAGTATACCATTTTACATCCTCATAGAGGTGGGCAATTCTGCAGCTACTAGAAAACCAAGAGCTAGTCTTGAGCTGATATGTGCCCCTGGCCTGTACTGGTGCAGAAAAACAGTCTCCTTCTCTGGATACACAAGGATGTGCAATTCACATGTGCAGAGGTAGCGCAGTCAATTCTTTTTTATAAGTTTATACATTTTTCCATCTAATTTGCCAAAGATATTTTAAAAGTTTTCTGGCAGAGTGACATTACGGAGGAGCCATTGTTGGGAGCGGCTGCCATTGCAATCTTTAATGCTGGGGACTTGAATGTCTTCTTCTGCTGCTTTGTCCAGACACTGGTTACTGTTCACATGGACTAGTGTTAATTTCTACAACATAAAAAGAAAAATATTATCGTCAAGTGTAATTTTTTTCAGATCTCTTTGCCTCTAGCTAAATTATTATTATTTGAACACAGGTCAGTATTTCTCAATGATAGAATACAGAGTGACATTACCTTACTTGCTTCTGTTCCCCATTGACATTACGTGATCTAATATCAAAGAGGCAAGGACTACAATTCTTTTCCCCAGGTAAACTAGCACTGGAGGAGTCTGTCATGTGGAATATTTTACTTTTATTACCTTTGTATCATTTTTTTAAACTGATGTTTAACTGATATTTATGCACATATATAAATGAAAAATACAAAATCTTACACAATATTAATTCCTGACCCAGATTACCAATTTATAAAAATAGTATTTCACATTGTCCATCAA
>NW_017306946.1:400541-409029 GCF_000935625.1 Nanorana parkeri | reverse complement strand
CTTTAAGAGTACCTGTACAGCTATGTGTCTGCATTATCCTGATTTTTTTGCACTGCGATGGCCATTTTCATCAAGTAGCCCCTTAACATGGGTCAACACATCAAACCCCCCCCACACACACACCCAAAAAAAAAGAAACCCCACACCAACAAAGCACCACGCGGATGTGAACTAGCACTATTAAAAACAATGACAAACCTTTTTTGCATGCATAAACATGTTTAAATGCATAGATGTGAATGGGCCCCAAAAGAAACAGCCATTTTTATTGATCAATGCATTAGAAGCAAGAAAAACAATAAGAGTAACTGTCAACAGGTTTTAAGAGTCTAAATAGTAATAGTGTAAAGCTGAGAAGAACAGAAACTTTCTGATAATTGCGTTGAAAAAGCATAAGCTTGGCTAAAGGGAAACAAATAAACCACACCATTCTTCACTCTTGAAATCCATCTCATTACAAAATTAGTATATCATTAGAGACATGTTTAATTAGTCAAGTCATTCAACCAAGGTGAACTGTGTCTTTCTTGGAAAAAGCAAATGCGCAAATGAGACCTAAAATTATTTCACTTGTCTAATCTAATTTAACTTAATGTATTTAGAATGTGTGTCTACAGCCAGTTTTCTGCTCCCTAAATTTTTTTTAAAACAATTACGGCTTCCCTACAAATACAGTTCATTAATGTCACAATAATAGTAAATGCTGCTTTTCATACATTATAAAGATCAACCTCATGACATGTGCTCTTATCGCTATGCTTTAACTAGCCCAACAGTTGTTATTTCCATACATCAGTAAAATGGTTTATTTTAACCTCTTCTTTCCTGCCATGTGTATGGTAGCGTTTATCTGCATCATGCCCCATGCTGGGGATACATATATAAAAATTCTCCCTTTGGGAACCACCAACCAAAACTTGTGGCTGGTGGTTCTCAATCTCAGCTATCATAAAACAACTCTGGTCCTTAGTGACAACTGTTAACCAATCAAAGAGGTTCCTGATAATCTGATCACTACTTCGGCTATGACCTAGCACAGGGCCGGACAAATCCCAGTAGCCAATGCTCCTTACAATTTACAGCTCTCCCCTCTTTTGCAGGTTTTATCTAGTTGTCAATGGAGCTGGCTCCTTGATTGGACAGACTGGCTCCTGAATTCCATATTGATTATTCTACCGAATGATAAAGGTTGGCGGCTTTACTGACAAAATAAGACTTCAGCCAATAAATGAACACTACCACCTACAGCCTTCCAGTCTACAGTGACATCTGCAGAGCCATCTATTTAACATTGTAATTGTCAGACGGAATAACGGTATTAAAAAAAAGCCAAACAAAATGCAAATACACTAAACAAAAACAATTTAGGTTAACTGACCATGCTGACCCTGCTAAATCTGGTCTTGGCACCAAGGCATAGATAACCACTGGGCATAAAGGGGTTACTCATTTACCTATTGTATTTTCAGTACTGTTTACAAATTTCATTGAAATAGTAATACATTTCATTAATGTCCATTAATTACATCTGATAATCCAATTTAATGGACAACATATTGGAAGCTAGTAACCATGGTTATAGTGGGAGTGTCCTGGTCCTGCTAAATTCAAATGTAAACATACAAACAGAAACCAGCCTTACTATAGAACACAGAGTATGCATAAAGATAACAGGAGGAAAGGCTAATGCCAGTGCACAAATTAACTGATTTATGCAGAGTGAAGTATACAGAAAAGGTGAATCTTTACAGGGCTCCATAGGCAACAGGATCAGTTTTTCTATTCAAAAATCATTTTGATAGTGCTTTATACGGACTGTTCTCTCATGACTACTTGTTGCATGCTTATGAATGGATATTTGGTTAATTTATCATCTTTGTGTGGGTCATGTTTTGTAAACACAACACAAAGCTGAAATCTTAAAAGGAGAACTATGAGGTGAGTGCTTTTCACTCACCTCATAGTTCTAGCTGACCTGTGACAATGAGACTGTCACAGGTCAGCTCAGTAGATCGGCAGGTGAGCGAACACATACCGGGTTCGCTCACCTCTCGATCCTGTCACGGCTCTCTGCCCGCTCTGATCTGCCAGCGCTGACTGGCGGAACGGACGGGGGAGGGTACAGCTAGCTCTGCCTCTAGATAGGCAGAGCCAGCTGTCACTCACGCAGCTGGGCGGATCCCGTCGTCTAAGTCGGGATCCGCTCCGGCTTTTCAGTATACCGCGAGCTGTAGCTCGCTGTATACTGAGCTTAGGGTAACGGGAGGACGCTAGTTTGTGTCCTCCCGTTACCCTAAGGAGAACTATGGGGAAAAACACTGACCCCATAGTTCTCCTTTAATCACTACAGGAAATACGCAGCTGCCAGTATACAGCACAGCAGCTGAAATTGTAAGTACCAAGTTTTGGGGGGATTTGTACACATAAAGAAGGAAACTAATAGGAGAACGTAGACAAAGAAGAATACATTGTACTTGAAATGGAATGAAAAGAAAGAATTTGAAAACATCTGTTTATATTTGTAGAAAAGGTGCTATCTGGCTGGGTGCAATATTGTGGAAATGTGGGACATGTGCCATGTGCGCAGTGGGTCTAGTATCTTGGCAGGAACCCACACAACCTCCTTAATTAAAATAACATGTTATAGTTGTGTTTGTTCTCACACTGTGGCACGGAGAAAACACTACAATGAAGAAGCAAAATGGCTTTACTTGTCTGTATGCATCAGCCACAAAACAAAGTTAAACATTTGTTACATATGATAATGGGTGTAATGTCACCAGAGGACATTGAGCGAACCTGAAGGAAAAAGCTATTTAAAGAGCAGCTAATGCAGGAACTATAAACTGGATTTATGAATCGGAGGTATTGATGTAAAGCAATTATGTAGTATTGAAAATACTGATAAACTCATTGCATTAAAAGAAATGTTTTTTTTTTTTTTTAAAAACAACAACTGCTTGGGTGTTTTGAATAGACTGATTACAGTGGTCAGGAGACAAAAACTTTCAAAAAAGTTATATGGGTACAGTAGCTCTAATGAAATAAAAATTAATAAAACAATGGTATCTATAGAATGGCATTGCAGTATTTGATATGATGTAGGCACAAAAACGGGAAAACTACATCATCTAGACCAGATAAAACCCAAAAGCAGCAGGATGGGGCCCTTTCTGTTGTACTTCATAAAAATATTATAAAACTAGGTGACTAACATTTTATTTGGACATACTTGTGCAGTTGCACAGCAGCAGTAAGATGTAGATATACTGTTAGTGGTCATTAAATAATTATAAATGTAAATAACTTAATTGCATCTGACTCTCCTCCTTTCCCCTCTCAGGTTAACAATATACTTGTACTTGCCTAAGATCAGCAGGATACCTGGTCCAAGAGCCACAGTCTGTTTTTTGTCAGCCAGTATAATGGCATATGGGTGGCTCTTCTCTATTGGACCTAATGGAAAAGCTGTCTAACTGTATCTTGACAGAGAAAGGATTTTCCATGTAGTTGTATAAAGAATAGGCATTGCATGCACAGCACTGAGGCACCATCAGAACAGAATCAACATAGGCTAAGGCTCCTGAACCAGGTTGCCTGCTGGTCTAAGGCAAGTGCAAAGGATCATAGTTACTATGGGGATGGAGAAGGGAGTCAGGTATAATTAGGGTATTTGACTGTATAGTTATTCTTTAGGTGGTTAAACATGAGGACATAGAATGCCTTACTCACAACAATATTAATGTCAATTAAAAACACATTGTCTTCAGTGTAATATCTTTGCTGGAGAAACTGATAACACTGAAAAGGCAGATATACGAGCAACACCTACCACTAGATCGTACTCCCATAGCTGATTACCCCTCAAATGGTGGCACTTAAGCATTATGACTGGGCCATTAAGCTTGGAGACGTCTAAGCATAAATCATCTGTCCGGATTTCTTTGCTAGCAGTGTATGAGAAGACCTAAAACAAAACAAAAATATGCAAAATGTGTCATTTTCTTTTGAGAGCGATTAAATGTTTTGCAACATTTTGCAAAGCTACCACATGTAACATTGCTAGCAGGCATCATTAACTTATGCCTACACTGTTTAAATGCCACCACAACAGGGTAGGAAGGCTTTGAACTTCTGACAATGTTTTTATTGCCGTCTGTGTGTTCCAGTCTTGACGACAACCATTTCCTTATTTCTTGTGCTAATGTCTCAAGACAAGTGAAGGGAAAGAAAAAATCCCAGTGAGGCCACAGATAACATCTGTTAGAATATTGAAGTGTAAGAAATAAAAAACCTATTTAAAACTTAAAAAAAAAAAAATCCAAAAAAAAAAAAAAGGGATGTAGTGAACATATTCAAAACTTATAAAAGTATCTTCCAGTCAGGATATTGATCCAGTTATGAGTTTCTTAAAAATTAATTTCAACTGTAATAAAAGTGTGGTTTCCTTGCAGTTTCCTCAAGTTCCTAAGTAGCTGCGGAGAGGTAAATTTTGGATAAATTATAATCTATGACTTGTCACAAGCTGCCTGCCCATTGATATGCAAGAGATACCCAACCTAAAACCAATTTGGGCTCGTAAGCATGTGTGATGGCAAGAAAATTTGCATCCTTCAAGAACCGGCATCTTTGCTATTTTATTTTCAGAGTGGCTCAACAAGCAACTGGATACATAAATAGGATAAATCTTTATATATGAAAAACATTTACTTACAAGATATATCACCAAACCTACAGGTCCTAGTCTACCAGTTTCAGCAAGCGTGCAACAAATTTAAGTCAGATAGATGTTGAGATTTTCTATTAGTATACTCGTTCTGGGTCAGTAACCTAGAAAGCACCAAAGTTAAAGTATAAACTTTCAGGGACCTAGGAATTTTAGAGAGATGTACTTCCTTGAGTCACAACTCACAGAGCCTGTCTTCTGAAGTACAACTGAATCCGAGTATTTGGGCGAGTACTCGTACTCACCCAAATGGTCTGATGCCTAGCACGAGTACTTCCGGTATCATGTAGCCGGGCAGCGCGTCATTACACGCTGCCCGGGTTCCCGATTGGCCAGGAAGCGGCTCCATGCTTTCTCGTCACTTGTGATGAGAGAGCATAGAGCAGACTCCCCGGCCAATCAGGAAGCTGGCTCCATGCACCCTCGTCCTCGTGAGGCCATGTAATGACGCGACACCCTGCTTTCTGATTGGGCGGGAAGCTGGCTTCATGCTCCGTCATCTCATGAGAGCATGGAGCCGGCCTCCTGGCCAATCAGAAAGCAGGGCGTCGCGTCATTACACAGCGCCCGGCTTCCCGATTGGCCGGCCAGACGGCTCCGGCCGGGTACCGGAGAAAGGCTGCGTTGTCAGGCTGGACATACCAAGGTAAGAGGGGACTTTGTTAATCGGGAAGCCGGGTGGCGGGTCTTTACACGCTGCCCGGCTAATCAGGAAGCGAGTCATTACATGCCACCTGGCTTCCTGAATGGGACTTGTTACTCGGTAAGTGGTATCGGCGAGTACCCAAATTTTTTTTTACTCGGTACAAAAATACCGGTATCGGTGCATCCCTAATTATCATCATTACTTGCTGCAAGCAATGCAATATTGGCTATGTAATCCTGAGAAAAAAATCGAGACTGCACTACATCAAGCAGCACAGAAAGAGATGAAAAGCTCACTAGGAATTCAGGAACTTGTTGAAAGTGATGGGCAGACAGAAGGCAGCACTCACTACATAAAAGGTATTTTTTTCAAGTAAGCTTTGATTGCATTATCAAACGCCTATAATATGTATTGGCTAGGGAGGGCGCCTGTACGCCCTCCCTAGCACATGCCTACTCTGCCCAATGGTAAATCTGGCCCTGTAAACCCTAACAATTAACTTCTCTTACGTACTCTCGTCTGGTCTGCTGAATATGAAAGTGTTTTGTTATATCTGTTCGACCATATCCAATACTAGTTGATTTTGCCAGAAAATTTGTGAGCGGATAAATTCCTTTGCTCGCTCTGTGCAAGGTGTTATGGAGATTGGGGTGGGGGTGGGGGTGTAGCTTAGTCCCCCCTAATGCATATCTACATTTACATTAGGGGCACTAAGCTACACCTGTGATTGCAAAGCTTTACTGAAAACTGCTTGAACACACTTCCTTTGGGTCCTCATGCTTTCAAAGATGTAGATAGTGTTAGGGGGAACAGAGTGAAACCATGAGTTGCCTGGTGCTGCTGGATGTCGTTGGCAGTTTTCCAAAGCCGATTGCGGTAAAACCGGAGCGCAAACAGAAGTCAAACAAGGGGCTATGCATTTATAAAGTTGTGTGTGTTATATGGCTGTTTAATGTGCATTTATTTGTTTATTCGTTTTTCGGTAACCTTCCACTTAAAAGATATGGTATGTGAATTTTTCATAACCATTTACAGCAGAGAAATACCTGCGACATGCTTTTAGGTATTATAAGATACAAAGTCTTACCTGGTTTCCTCCCATTCCGTGGCAGTTAAAAATTCCAACTTTTTCACTTTCTTTTCTTGCCATATTGTCCAAACACTGATTGGTCTCCACATTTCTAATCTGAAAGAAAAAAGAGAAAAGAATAAGTAAATGATATTGATGAGCAATAAAATGGATTTTGTTTAAAAAAAAAAAAAAAAAAAAAAAAAAAAAAAAAACATGTCACAACCTCATTTTTTTTTTTAAAAAAAAAAAAAAAAAAAAAAGTAAAAAAATCTGTCACAAGCTCACATTGTCTATTATTTAAAATAATGGACAGAAAATCAATCAACAAACCAGAAAAAAAACACATGATACAAATGTATAAATTGAGTTGCAGTTCAGTGAGTAAAATAAGTATTTGATCCCATACCAACCAACAGACTGGCTATGTGGTACACAGATTAGTCCTGTCAATTTAAGAAGGTGCTCCTAACGACAACTTGTTATGCATATAAAAGACACCTGTCCGGGGCGCTAGCGAGCAGCCGATTAGCATGGACGTCTGCTAAAACGGCTCCGCACCACCTGGGCGTGTGATCGATTTTAAATCCGATCATCTCCTCTCCTACCTATACCCCACCTTACCCCCCTGGACCGTCCGGCAACGCCATGGGCAAAAATCAACCGCCGGCCCGGTCCCAGCAGAAGACGCTGGGCTCCTCAAAATCACGGCCTGAACCCAAAATGGTGGCCGCTCCGGCCTCGCCGGACGGCCACTCGCCTGAGCTGCTAGAGTCAGCAAACGACTCCTCCAACGATGGATTCTCCCCTCAGCCTCCAGAGTCGCAGCAGGGGACCGAGGTCAGAGACGCAGCCATCCTGGACAAATTTAAGGTACTCCAGCAGAGGGAACTGAAAACTGCAACTGACAAGCTGGCCACACACTTATCCAAAGACATTAGGGAGCTGGGCACCAGGATCCACGATATTGAATACAAGGTGGATAACATTGTCGCAGTAATTGACTCTCATGAAGAAGACCTACACAATGTAAAATCTGAACTTTCCACCGCCCTGCTTAAAGTTGAGGACCTGGAAAACACAAACCGCAGAGGAAAATCTTTGCATTAGGGGGGTACCCGAACACGTGGCTGATTTGACATCCACCGTCACGGCCATGTTCCAGGAACTAGTCCCGGGCTACCCACTAGAACGCCTCAAACTGGATCGTGTGCATCGCGCCCTGGGCCCAAAGAGGGTTAATGGACCCCCCCGCGACATCATACTCAAACCCACCTTCTATAAAACGAAGGAAGCTATCGCACAGGCCGCATGGAAACAACGTAACCCTGCGCTTCCAGGACTTGGAGTACCAGATATACGCAGACCTGGCGCCGCAAACCCTCCTGAAACGAAAAGCTTTGAGGCCCTTCCTCATCACTCTGCAACGCCATGCCATCAACTATAAATGGGGGTTTCCATTGAAGGCCACCTTCACCCACGACGGCTGGTCATACTCCTTCTCCTCCCCCGAAGAAGCAGGGCCCCTCCTGGAACAACTGCAACTGTCGCTCCCGACGATCTCCGAAGAAGTCCCCCCGTCAACATCAACCTCCTCTCCCCCGAAGGACCGACGCCTAGCCCCCTGTGGGATCGCAGACCCCCCAACACCCGAGACGCGCCTGGAAAACTGCGCTCACAATCCCGGCCTCGCCTGGACGAAGGTGACTGACCCCCCTGACCGGAGGCCCGTGAACGAGCCACCCATGGCTACATTGCCCTACTTAACCGACTGGTCGGACAGGCGGTCCCCCTCCTGATTTTGGGGCCCTCCCGACCGCGACTCGGATTGAACCCGTTTGGAACCTGTTTTCTGTGGTCCGCAAGTTATGTTGATCCCCACCCATGGTTCTGGGGTAATCCCTTTAGCGGACTGCCTTGGTGTTATACAAGGTCATAATTGACTTTTATGGTAATTCCACAAGGGTTTTTCACATTACTGCTCTGACAGGTGAAGTTCAGGCTCCACCTCACCTCATTACATCGAGGATTCCGGCCCTAGCCCGCC
>NW_017306946.1:394919-400512 GCF_000935625.1 Nanorana parkeri | reverse complement strand
TAACCAGTGAACGCACTAGGTCCTGCACTCCACACCCGGGTGGACAGGGCACCCCCATGCCTATTGAAATGCTACTGTGCATTTCTCCCCATGGCTCAACTTTGTTGCTGACGTGGGCAGTTACTACTCTTTGCTTTCTACCTGTACTTCCTCCCCCTCCTCCTCTCCCACCCCCCCGGCACTGGGCCCAGTCTGGAAGATCCCCTGTCACTCAAACAGCCTTATAGGTGCTGTCAATATGCTCGACTTCCCGCACCACCATAACAATGAATAGTCGACCCCTCAAAATTATTTCACACAATGTGCAGGGACTTAACTCTCCCCGTAAGCACAGACTTGCTTTCAATTACTTTTCATTGCACCAGGCCAACATTCTGTGCTTACAGGAAACAAAATTTTCCACGTCTTCACACCCGACTTACTTTCATAAAAATTACCCACAGATCTTTCCAGCCCTATTTAGCGAAAAAAGAGGAGTCCTCATTGCCTTCCACAGAAACACCCCGTTTGTGTGCACCCATGAAATAGCGGACCCCACGGGAAGGTACTTGCTAAGGGGCACGATCTTTGATGTGGAGGTAACATTGCTCACGTACTATGCGCCCAATACCCAAAGATAAATGATAAACATAGAAAGGGCATCCTAATAGTGGCCGGAGACTACAACCTAGTCCTGGACCCTAAACTTGATAAGTCAGGTCCACACCTGCTCTGTCTCCCCTCTTCCGCACTCTCTTGCAAGACTGTTACCTCATAGATGCCTGGAGGGACCGCCACCCAACCACTAGAGATTATACGTTTTACTCACACCCCCACGCCAGCTCCTCCCGTATAGACCATATCTTCATACAACCAAGTTTTCTCCCATCCTTCCTTGACGCCCGTATTCTCTCTGCTTCCTGGTCGGACCACTCCCCTGTATATCCCTATTCCCTGCCTCAATTTAACTGGAGACTGAACGGTTCCCTCCTCTCTTTTGCCGACTCGGCTCAACATATCCAATTGTGCCTTTCCTGTTTTTTTGCGGAAAATGCACTATCCGTCACTTCCCCGATTCCTATCTGGGAAGCCCACAAAGTGACTCTACGAGGCGAGCTCATCAGTCTGGCCTCCCGACAAAAGAGGGAACGGAACAAAAGGGTGTCTGACCTCTCCTTGACGTTGGGGAGGCTTAAGTCTGACTGGAACATGGCCCCCTCAATTCCCCTGCGGAAAAAGATGGACTCGGTTCGATTGGAACTGAATCTTCTCTTAAACGACTCAGCGGAAAAACAGCTCCGCTGGACTAGACGCACATTTTACGTGTGCGCCAACAAACCTGGCCCCTTAATGGCCAACATGCTAAAATCTAAACCGAAGGCCAGGCCCCCGGACAGACTCCGCCTCCCCAATGGTAACACTACGGCAAACCCATCCACCGTCCTCAACCGCTCTACTATCTAAATTATACGGCAAGCCCTATACCTTTCAAGCCCACCAGGCTGAAGCGCTAATTGCTGGGGTAGACTTGCCCTCGCTCACGGAGAGCATGAGCACCCTTATGGCCCAAGACATTTCCCCCGAGGAGGTCCTTATGGCCATCAAGTCCCCCCACTTAACAGCCGTGTTTAATTCTCTAAAGACCAATAACACCCTCCACCCGTCCTCCCTACTGGCCCACATAGTTATGATCCCCAAACCTGAGAAAGACGCCCTTGACCCGCACAACTACAGACCCATTTAATTACTGAACATCGATGTCAAACTGTTAGCTAAGATACTGGCCACCCGCATGAACAAGCCTTATACAGCGCCCCAACAGCTTCAATCTGCTATCTTAGCTACCTATCATCCGCTTTTCCCATCTTGGGCAGTACACGCCAGGGATGCCCCCTCTCGCCCCTCCTTTTCGTCCTGGCCATTGAACCTTTAGCCCACCTAAATCAGAATTAACCCCAATATCCACGGTGTTGTCAAAGGACAAACCGACTATAAACTCCATATGTTCGCTGACGACATATTGCTTACCCTAACCCAACCCATAGTCTCCCTTCCCAATCTGCTCTCAATCTTACAATCCTTTGCCCAGGTCTCTAATCTAACTGTCAACACCGATAAATCCTGCACACTCAACCTCTCCCTGGGGTCCTGGTGTGTGCCCTGTCTATATTGGGGTGTATTATGGTGGGGGGGTCCGGGTACGTGTCCTGTCTATATTGGGGTGTATTATGGTGGAGGGGTCCTGGTGCGTGTCCTGTCTATATTGGGGTGTATTATGGTGGGGGGGGGGGCCTTGGGGGTGTCCTGTCTATATTGGGGTGTATTATGGTGCTCCCTGACACCACAACAAGTTACTTCCCTTAGTCACAACTTCCACTTTAAATGGCACGCTTCCCACTTAAAATATCTGGGAGTAAACATTTCCCACACCTATGATACTTTGCAAGCTGCTAACTACCCTCCACTCTTTAAAACTCTTAAGGACCTCCTGGAGACGACACAACCTCTCCTGGATGGGCAAAATCAACGCGGTCAAAATTACCATCCTTCCAAAATTGTTGCATCTTTTCCGCACTTTGCTCATTCCTATCCCCCGCAAGGCACTTGAGCGGTTTCAGACCCAGGTTGTGTCCTTTGTTTGGAGTACAAGACGCCCCAGAGTATCCAGGTTCACTCTGCATACCCACAAACGTGATGGAGGCCTAGGCCTCCCCAACTTTCAGAAATATTATCTAGCGGCACACATCGCCTCGAAAGTCAACTATGATCCGCTTTGGGTAGACCTGGAGGCAACACAATGTAGCCCATATTCATTGCGCACCCTGCCCTGGTTGCCCCCCAATCAACGCCCTCCCTCTATGAGCCCCATTTTGACCCACACCTTCTCCCTATGGGACTCCACTAGATACTCCAGTAACTTACAGTCCCCACACCTCCCGTTACTATACTAGGATACTAGGAAACCCTCTGTTCCCCCGGGACTAGACTCCCCCCTGGCATTCACATGGTGGTCTTCCAAAGGACTGACATACCTCTATGATCCGCTATGGCGGGTCGGCCCATCGATGGGAATATTTTAGGGACGGGAAGGGAGCACCGCCCACTGAACATTTCAGATGCCTTAAAATTCGACATTGGGCCACATCAGCACTCGCACAATTTTCCCCTCCGGCAGGCCTAACAGTATTTGAACATACCTGTAAACGCGACCCACTCAGTCCCAAAAATTGGTCTCGCTGATCTACTCCCAGCTCAACTCTTTGACCTCCCCAGACACCCCTACGTAGGGAAATGGGAGGGAGACCTCAGAACATCACAACCACCGGAGAAATGGCAGCAAATTTGGTCCTCCATGGCCACCTGCTCAATCAATATCTCCTCAGCGGAAACGGCCTTCAAGTCCCTCACACGATGGTACTTGGTACCGTCCAGATTGGCCCATCTCCACCCCTCACACTCATCATCTTGCTTTAGGGGATGCTCATCAGTAGGTGATGTCCTCCATACGTGGTGTCCCATGCTTACTAGATTTTGGTCAAGGAGTCTTCCGTATACTAGAAAGATTGTTCTCAGTACAGCTTCGCAAGGACCATTGGCTGGCCTTACTGCACCTTAAATCTCCGCTCCTCACAAAAAGCCAACACCGCCTAGCCATGCACGTCCTGCTGGCGGCTAAACAAACTATTGCTTCGGTGTGGAGAAAGCAATTTGTACCCTTTGGGGAAGTTATGCGACGCATGGATTTTTTCTGCTTAAACGAGAAGCTGACTAGCATCCTCGCAGACACCAACAAATCTTTCACTAAGGTCTGGCAACCATGGATAGACCATGCTCATCCCTCCTTGGCCTCAGCAAGTCTCTCAGCCCTTTAGGTTCCCGAGACAAAAATGCTTGCTCCAGACGAACCCAGTGACCCCCCCTCCCCCTTCCTTCTCCAACCCCCCTCTCTTTCTCACCTCTGGGACTACAACTGTACCGATTCCCTTATCCGGGTAGTCCTCAGCCCCCTTGACATAACTTTATCCAGAGGAACCTGGTGACCATACGCCTCCAAGTTTACGTCATCAGAAAAGGTCCGCCGTCTCTATGTTTCTCTAATATATGTATGCATCTCAATGCTGATTACTGTCTCTTGTACCCTATATGCTGCTGAAAAACTTAATAAAAACTTTGAAACGAAAAAAAGACACCTGTCCACAGATCGTTCTTCATTCAAACCTCACCACCATGGGCAAGAACAAAGAGCTGTCAAAGGATGTTAGGGACAAGATTGTAGACCTGCACAAGGCTGGAATGGGCTACAAGACTACAGCAAGCAGCTTGGTGAGAAGGAAAACTATTTGAGCAATTATTCGCAAATGGAAGGAATACAAAATAACCATCAATCGCCCTAGGTCTGGAGCTCCATGCAAGATTTTGCCTCATGGGGTAAGGATGATCATGAGAAAAGTGAGGGACTACATGAAAGGTGCTTGTGAATAATCTCAAGGCACTTGGGACCACAGTCACCAAATAAACCATTGGTAACACAATGGGCCACCATGGATTGAGAGCCTGCAGCACCCGCAAGGTCCCCCTCCTCAAGAAGACATGTACAGACACATCTGAAGTTTGTAAATGAACATCTAAATGATTCAGATAAGGATTGGGAGAAAGTGCCGTGGTCAGATGAGACCAAAATTGAGCTCTTTGGCATTTGGCAACTTGACTCGCATGTTTGGAGGAAGAAAAATGCCGACTAGGACCCTAAGAACTCCATCCCTACAGTCAAGCACGGAAACATTATGCTTTGGGGCTGTTTCTCTGCTAAAGGCACAGGCCGACTTTGCCGCATTGAGGGGCCATGTATTGTAAAATCTTGGATGAAAACCTGCTTCCCTAAGCCAGAACACTGAAGATGGGTCATGGATGGGTCTTTCAGCATGGCAAAGACCAAAAACATACAGCCAAGCCCACGAAGCAGTGGCTCAAGAAGAAGCATATTAAGGTCATGGAGTGGCCTAGCCAGTCTCCAGACCTTAATACTATAGAAAATGTATGGAGGGAGCGGAAACTTTGCGTTGCCAAACAGCCAAGAAACCTTAAGGATTTAGAGAAGATCTGTAAAGAGTGGACCAAAATCCCTCCTGAGATGTGTGTGCAAACCTGGTAACCAACTACAAAGAAACGTCTTACCTCTGTGCTTGCCAGCAAGGGTTTCTCCACCAAGTACTAAGTCATGTTTTGCTTGGGGATCAAATACTTCTTTTACTCACTGAACTGCAAATCAATTTATAACATTTGTATCGTGTGTTTTTTCTGGATTTTTGGTTGATATTCTGTCTCTACCATTGAAAATACACCTATGACAAAACTTATAGACCTTTCATTTCTTTGCTCCGCCCATATACAAGCCCCAACCGCATATACAATTTTTGCGTTACAAAAATTATTTCTCCACACTATTTTCAAAATAGCAAGTCTGTTCACTAAAAAGGTGAATTGCAGGGGAATTAGTAGGAGAGTTCCAAAATCTAGACCTATGTAAGCGATTTGGAAAGTGAGCTAAATGGCAGAATGTGTGTGGGGGGGTGTGTGGGGGGATCAGAGAATGGGGGTGTATTGTTCTATATGT
>NW_017306946.1:380598-394464 GCF_000935625.1 Nanorana parkeri | reverse complement strand
GGGTATTATTTTATATGTGGGGAGCAGAGAACAGGGGGGTATTATTTAATATGCGGGGGCAGAGAACAGGGGAGAGGGTATTATTTTATATGTGGGGATGTGGAGGGCAGCAATGTTTACATTGCTTTATGTTAATATTGTTGTTAATATTTATTTTTGTAACTTTATTCTGCATATAACATTTAAAAGTGTAATTTCATAAGATAATTTAAGAGAGTGTGTTTAGGGGCGGAGTTAAGGCCGGGGCAGGGTAGGAGTTAGGTGGGGCAAGGTGTCGAATAACTCTTAAGGCCTGGCTAGTAGCTCAGGACTTGAAATTTTGAGCCCTGCTGTACAGTACTGTACATCAACACTATACAGTACTGTATACAGTTCCTCGCTTAATTACCAATTAGTTTAACCACCAGGTCGTAGGAACGGAACTCGGTCGTTAAGTGAGGAATAGCTGTATATAAAATAAAGCAAACAGGGCCAAATACTGTGATTTTCTTTCTATAGTTTCCAATTAGTAAAGAAATTGCACTCCCAAAACGTGAGGAAAGGGACATGCATCAGTGTGAAATAAGTGTGCATGATTCACCATCCACATCCAATAGTGCCCAAAGAACCTATAGGACTACCCTAAAATAGGACAAGCCGTAAGCGCTTAAATCTCCGGTGTTATCCCTTTTTCAATTTAGTTTCAGTTAGACAAGATCACTTTTTCTTAGCCTCTACTTCCCCCTCATTTCTTATCGAAGGCTTGTGAACCAAGCTCAAACAGAAACATAAAAGCTTCTCATGGTGTAATATTGAACTGCATTGCTTTATTAGAAGGCTACAAACACTGACAGATAAAAACCTGGACACAGCACATACAGGACTCAAAACCCAAATTGTGTGGGCGAATCCCAGACAGGCGGCAACCCTAAGGGCAAAGGCCCGTGCCCCTTACTGGCCACAAGCCCTTGGGTACTGCCCAAGTGCCCAAACAGTCCGCCCCTAACTAGCAACAGGATTGTTTATGCATGTTCATGGCCTAAAGGTGTTTTATTGGCAAATCTCTTTGCTTAACTGCACAAAAATACAGACAAAATATATGAGACATTCCTATTCTATACAAGGAGAGCAAATGTGAAAAACATTTTTTAGCTGTTCGTATAATTGGATTCTACAGGTTAAGAATAGTACGTAGGTTTTATTTATATTAAACAGTTAAACAATTTCAAATTTAAAAACACGTTTGCTGCAACAAGGAGACCACATAGAAATATGGATATTTCTTACCTCTCCTAGAGAGAAATAATGGCGAGGTATCTGGGAATCAGGATAAACATTTTCCAAGTACCATGAAAATGGTTTACACTGCAGTTTGTGTCTCAAGCCTACTCTTGTAGCTATGTCCCCATAGTCCACTTTAGTCACCCCTGCAGAGATAATAATAGCATTAATGTATTTACATACAAAATTAAAAATAAAGTTGCAAGATGCAGGAAAGCAGTACCGTTACTTAAAGTATAGCTCACCCATCACCCCAGCATACCCAATCTAATCTGCATAAACTAATCTACTTCAGTTGCTTACCGAGTACTGCCGAGACCTCCTATAGTGTTTACAGTCAGTCTGACAAAATTCTCTTCAGTGCTGCCCATGCCCCATAGACTTGAATTTAAATTAAGTGACCTGGATCTGGGCAATGGATGCCACACCCCTGAAGGATAAATATAATGAAAAAGAAAAGCTAGGGAGGGAGAGGGAGGTTGTCTACATAATTTAACCACTTCAAGACCAGGTGTTTAGACCCCCTTCCTGGCCAGGCCATTTTTCAGTATTCAGCGCTGCGATTCCGGATGTATTTAAAAGAGAATATGTATATTGAAGAAGCGCCGCTAAGCGCGAAACGTTGAGAGAAAACCAAGCTCCTCCACTGTTTAACATTGAATGCGGTACCACACAATATTCAAAATCATCATGTTTCTGTAATGTTATACTATCCAATCATGTCAACCATTGGTTTCTATTATAATGCATTGTGATCCAATTAATCATGTTACTTATGGAGTATAGAACAGAAATGGAGTGAGCTTTTAGGGAGATATACAATCATGTTGTCATTTTTTACAAAATTAATTCTTTCATTTTAATAATTTAACACTAATAATAAATATATTTTTATAATCTATTGGTTTCGGAAGTTGTCATTTAGATGCCTAAAAAACCCCAGCTTCTCTTTTTCATGATATTTGCCCCATAGACTTGAATGGGGCCGTATATTGAGTATCTACAGCCAGGTATGCCAGGACTACAGAGTACTTCATCGAACAGGCTGTGAACTTAAGAGGAGGCAATGGCAGCGATATGTGGATAAGCAGCTGGGGTGCATTAGAATAGATTAGCCCAGGAGGGATGGGTTAGCAACCTTTAAGGTACAGTTGGACCTGTACTTTGCACTAAAATTCATGGTATGCTTATTAAATACGGCCCCCTCACCCTATCTAAAATTGCACCATTAAACTGGTTAAAAAAACAAAACAATGCTTTCCATGTGACAAATCTGCATTTCAATTCTTTGCATCATTTATTCAAATATATTACCTAGATCTGTAGGCACTGTTTGAATAAAGATCTAATGTTCCCTTTGTATTCAAATATGTTGAAAAACAAAATAATATCCGTGGACTTACTTTTTCACATGGCTATATGAGGCATTTTTAAAAGCTATAGCAGAGTAGCAATAACCTGTCACTGTTATCCAATGGAGCGATTAAAAGCATTAATAAAATGAGGATTATGTTTTTTTCAATAAGCAACATGGAGAGTTTTTTTCAGATATTTAGAATAATGTACCAAAATATAATTTACCATACTTGATCAAGCTTATTTTTCCTCAAGTAAAAACACTAAACCACTTGGTCTGCCACAGTGACAAAACGCATTTTGGAATATAAACACATGTAGAATTAGACCGACTAACTGGGGAGAAGGTAATGACAGCTGACAGACAAATGGGCTGCATGAGTAGTTTGTGAAATTGGAAAAACCCATTAAGACATGACAGTTGAGTTACATAGCACAACCTGAAATAACACTTTAAAATACTCTTATTTATCTACCATTGCCTAGAAATTGTTGTCTTCGATTAGTTTTGGAGCAAATTTTTTAACTGTATGTGTGTATTTTAAACGAAAACCCTTTGTAATCTGTCATAATAGTAAAATAGGAGCTACCATTGCTGATTCACTTTTGAAGGTGCATGCTCCGAAGGTGGTCATTCTCACCCGGTTTTCAAGTGCTGGTTTTTACATTAGAATGCTGGGGGTTTCCTCAAGATTTAAAATGTAGGTACCTACCTTTAAGGTGTAGTTCCATGTCTACAGTCAAACTTGAGAAAACCCCATGTTTGTTATGCGTTTCTATTTACACAGCATACCTGAAATACAACACACTGCTGGAGCAGCCACAGCACCAGCATGTTGACTAAAATTTTGCATTTTAGCAGATGGGCTAGTGTAAACAGGCCCTTACCCCTTACTAGGACAGACAGTGTTCAAATCTAGTTTACAACTGATAAGGAGATCAGTCAGCATAGTACAGACGAGGTTAATTATGTCAACATTAATCTCCCCAAGTCACTTACATTTTAGAGGAAAATTCAGTTTAGAGAAAAACATATTTCAGGAAACCGCAAGTGAAATGTGAGCCACATTTTTTTTTTTTTTTTGTATGTTATGTTAAGTGAATGATAACATGTAACATATATAAAACAGCTGTCATCCCAACACCTGAGTTTATTTCTAGTCTAGAAACATACTAAGGACAACTGTATTTTAACAATGCATACACAAACATATAGCCTGGCCACAATATCAAAGAAGATTCCACAGGGATCTCTGCGTAACCATTAGGTAACAGGCATTACAATGTTGTCCAAGAAGAATATTATACAAAAGGTCAGGTTTATTTTAAATGGTAACTATACTTTCCATTAACTGCCACCTTACCTTAGTACTTAACTTTAGATCAGTGGGTAGCCTGGTCCAAGAAACCTGCCTCAAGCAGCACTTTGGTCTTATCAGTCAGTGGGGTTGTGTTGCAATGCATGTGTGTAGCCTATACTCCAAAAAAGACATATTGGAAAAGCCATCTACCAACAAGTTTGATCTAAGGTAAGTACAAGGGTGTGGCGTGTAAGTTAGGATTAAGATATACAAAAGTATAGTTTTCCTTTAAGGCAATTGTTCTCAACTGTAGTTTAGACTACCACTGGAAATCTTCTGCCAGATCACAGGCAGTCATTGATAGCAATGTTGTTATTCTAAAAACACTTTTGAGACAGGTCAGGTTTAAAAGACATATAAAATGAAGTGAGCCATACCAGGTGAAATTATGTAAAAGAAGTTTTTGAATCCATCCATCCACACCTCTGCCAGTCTCCGGTTGTTTTTATTGATGATTTGCCCTGTTCCACCTGGAAAAGTGTATGGGGTTGCTTTTCGAAAAACATGACCAACATGAGAACAGGTGACTATTTCGAGTGTACCTCCACACTGCCATATCTACAAAAAAAAAAAAATTAATATGCAAGCTTAAAATTCTCATTTTTTTAAGGTTATCCAACGCCAGTGAGCACAATTGCACAAAATATAATACATACTTGGTAGAAGAAGATCTGTTCTTGGTTACACTTACCCGAAAAGATATTTCTAAATTTTCTCCACCCCATATGTCCATTCCAGCATCATAAGTTCCGATCTCCTGAAAATAATCTCTGTCGATTGAGAAGAGGCCTCCTGCCATAGTAGGGGTCCTAGAAAAGCAAAAGCAGAAACCTTCAACAAAATAGTCCATGATTCAATACATAAACATGATTCAAAATGTACACATATTAGATACAGAATGGATGGATACATGCTACCTATATATTTGAATGAAGGTTGCCAATAAAAGCTTTTTGTTCTATAAGCCATGAATAAAGCTACCGGTCCAGCTTTTTTTCTTAATTAATTTTAGGCTAATGTAGTACATAAATACAGTATATACTTAGAAGGTAAAGAAAAGTGGATTTGACAGCAATAAGCAAAGATCTAGGGCAGAGCGATATGACACTCGCATGTCATCAGGAGAAGAGGCAAAATGTTGCAGTTTAGGGGCCCATTCACACTATCCAGTGTGATCGGGGCATGGTTCCGTGCCATGAATGCACTGGATTGAATACATTCCCCAGTTCTGGGGCGGCTGGGGGTGTGGTGTTGCCATGCACTTTTTTCGCGATCTCGCCACACGGGAATGCAGGGGATTGCGGTACCACGCACTCCGGTGCAGGCAATCAAACTGATGGGTGGGAGGTATGTCTGCGGTGCCATTGAAATGAAAGGCACCACCATGACCCCTCCGGAACATGGGGAGGGTTTGTGTATGAGATCCAGTGCGTTCATGGCACGGAACCATGCCCTGAACGTACTGGATAGTGTGAACGGGCCCTAAATCTGTATTGGCAACTGATGACTATCAAGTATTTTACAAATATCAGTTTCAGTTTGGAAACGAGTAAAATTGTGACAAGACTGCTGTATGCAAACAAATGATTACGCTATTGTGCCATATCTGTTAGAGTAGTATTAAACTAGCAGGGCTTGTTCACAATCTCCAGACCAGAGTGTTTTTTGCCCGCACCTGAATGCATCCAAATGTATTCTTATGGTATTTCTGGCCTCTGTTCACAACAGTGCAGTCCGTTCTGGTGCAGGGGGAAAATGCTGCATTCACTATTTTTTCTGGCCTGTTAACGCATAAAAACCACATGCAAATGCACTGGAACACACTTGAAAGTTCACTTTAAGTGAAAAAGTGCTCTGGAACGCATCAAAAACGCACTGCATGTCAAAATGCATCCAGATCTGGTCCGGACATGGTGTGAACAAGCCCTCAAACCTTTTTCTAAGAATGTACATTGTTCAGAAAAGTATTTCTTTAAATTTTTTGCCCAAACATTTACATTCATCATGTTTCTGAACAGCTGGCCCCAACTCTGATGTTTCCCTGAACTTTCAGCCCAGTACAAGATCACAAGGGACAGAGCAGCATCCAGCAACTGTCCATCTACTAGCTTGGGGAAGGAGAAGCAGGAAGAAGATGAGTGGCTTGCTGTGCTATGTCTGTGTGTTTGTGCAGACATACACAGCTTACTAGCACACTAAAGGGTGGTTCCATAGAACTCTACAAGGGAAAGAGCTATCCTAAAACAGGATATCAGGGAAACAGCTGTATCTGCAGTAAACTGAAACTTTTAATCATAAAAAGAGCAGCATCCATTGTAAGTAATTTAGCAGATTTTGAAAAAGCTTAAAAATAAACCTCACTTTAAATTCAATATCTACAGGACACAGTACAGACATATAAGCTGGCACGGGTGGAGCCACAGCATGCAGTGGGGGCCCAGGTAATTAAAAAAACATTCCAGTAAATGTCATTATTTAACTCTAAATTATGTCAGCGGCAGAGCTGGCATGTACACAAACTCTGCTATAGCAGCTCCTGGCCGCTTTACACTTTTACTCCTGACCGCTTTACACTTTTTCTAGGACCTGGAAGGTTTCAGGATGGAGAGCAGTGGAATATCAGCAAACATCAACACAATTAACCCAGAAACACTCAGTTTGAGCACTTCGAAGTTCAGCTCTTTCAATCTCCAGTTGCTCTGGCAGTAGCTGATTGAGCACAGTAACCCCCCAAAGTGAAAGCAAGAATTCTAGGACCATCATTAACTGTTAACACTAAAGTGATGAGCTGTAAAGGCTTTTAAAGTGTAGCCTGTGGACAATGTTGGGAACCATAGCTTT
This sequence comes from Nanorana parkeri, assembly GCF_000935625.1. Taxonomy (NCBI): domain Eukaryota; kingdom Metazoa; phylum Chordata; class Amphibia; order Anura; family Dicroglossidae; genus Nanorana; species Nanorana parkeri. Next base: position 387,646 of record NW_017306946.1, on the reverse strand, counting down.
TCACTGTTTCACGTGTTCACAATTTGAGGCTTGACAAATTGAAATTAAGGATGGAGATAAGGATCTATACATATTTTAATTTTTTTATTATTAGGGAAGGGTTAAAACCAAACTTTTTATTTTTGCATTCTGTGTCATATTGGGAAGTTTTCACTTCCTCACAAGAGAAAGTGAGAGCATATCTCCCCAAAGTGAGGAAAGTCTACTCTTAGGCAGTCACCAACATGGGCGTACCAGTAAAAAATGTCCTCTCTATGCCTGGTGACAACTCAAACTTTTGGATTTTCCCCCCAAATGATAATAGTTAACAGAAAAATATGAAGATAAATCTTCCCATACGGGACACAAACAGCAATAATAACCTGACTGGGATTCTAACCCTTTCCTAGCCTAACCAAAAAAATAAAATACATTTGTACTCACCATAAACTCATCAAGGGGCATATGATCAGTATAATTCAGGAACATTAAATATACTACCACCTTTAGGAACAATTGAACACTGGCAAACATAAAAGCTGTTGGACAGCCATTTATATAGTCTCTCATTCCCATAATGCTTTAGTTTTGTGGAAAAGCAGTAGTAGGAATAGATCATAAACATGGAGGGGTGGGACCTGTGTCTCTTGACAAAACCCAAGAATAATATTTTATGGGAAATACAAAAATCCTGTTTTCTTATTAAGGGAGACAGGATCAGTAGACTTCCGAAATACTGAAGTCTTGAAAGCAGCCCACAAAAACAATGGAACAAACAGTGGAAAAAACACTGGAGGTAGCCTGCAGCTTAATGGCTGACTGAAGGACCTTAAGTCTAAAGTTCACAGCTGCAGATGCCTGGGTATTCACCTGGTACAACTTAGAGAATGTGCCAAAGGATGACCAGGCGGTGACTTTGCAGATATGGGACAGAAGCTTGAGGCCCAAGAGCACAGGAAGCGGTCACAGATCTGGAAGAATTCACCTGAACTGGAAAAGGTGGAACCTTATCCTTAAGCCGGTAGGTATGCAAGACAACAAGCCTAAACCACCTAGATATAGTGGAAAGGGAGGCAGGCTGTCCCTTACTCTGACGTTTCAACAGCCATGCCATCAAAGCCAGTGACTGAAGGAGGATGGTAAACAGACCCTTGAGACAGAAGATCCGGATGGTATAACAGAAAAAAAATGAGGTGTCTGACAGGAGACAGATGAGGTTTGAGAACCACATCCTCCTGGCCCAGTTTGGTGTGATGAGAATCACCGTAATTGCAGTCTTGCAATGCATCATGAGACTTGTAGTTCCACAAAACCTGGGGTGCCAAGGATGTCAATCCCCGAGTTAGGGGATTCCCTTGTGAAAGGAAAACTCTTGACTGAGTCAAGGGTCAGACACAGGCATTTGATGTGATGCATTCATTCCAGAGAAGATTTCTCAAGTTGCAGGATCCAAACAAACCTTTTGAGTCTGGCTAGTCAAACTGACATTGTCCAACAAGGTCTGTGCAACTGTTCTCTTAGTAGGAGGTCATCCAGATTTGGGAATGTCCTCATAATGCAACAAGACTAGCACCTTGGTGAACACTCGGGGTACAGAAGACAGACCAAAAGAGCAACAAACTGGCACTGTTGTGTACCCATAGCCAAATGCAGAAAGTGATGATGTGCTAGAAAGATTGGGACAAGCAAGTGTGTGTTCACAGGGGCCAAAAAGTCTACTGAATGAAGGGAGGCTATGATTGAACTGTTGTACTCTGTGAAATGTATGCACTCAAATTAAGACATTAAATGGCTTGAGATCCAGGATGTAACAGATGCAGATAAAAGCCTTGCAACCTTTCCACTTAAGGTACAGCTGCAATGATACCTTGATCAATGAGGTCTCCCAGTGCAGCAATGAGATCTGTTAGTCTTTGCAGGGAGGTTGGCAAATTTTACCACATGAATAAGGTGGAGATGACATGTGGAGAAACACTGGTGTTTCAGGGATCCACAAAGGCTAACAGACGTTCCTCGCTTTCCTAACTGAGAATGTCCCCTCATTGTGTGGAGGACTTGTTCATAACCTTGGAGGATTTGAGAGTCCAGGATTTATGACTAAACTGGGTTCCAGACTTTCACCTGGAGTTTGAAGTCTGGGAGAAAATGCCCTTTTTTTTTTCCAGGGGCAGAGTGCGATTTGCTAGAAAGAGGCTTAGGTTTCTTTTGTTGTGGTAAAAAAGGCACTTTTTTTTCATGTTTAATGCCAGTGACTTTAATAAACTTGTCAAGAGAAGCCACAAAGATACTACCATCAAAGGGCACACAATACCAGTATTTAAGCCAGAGAGTCCTCCACATATTAGACAGGAGCCTCATTCTGAAATGAGACAAAATTTATAAAGCCATCAACACAGTAGACTAATACAGTAGGCATAGGCTGCAACTGGTCAATATGGATGGTTGCTGCTCTCATTTCCTTAGACCACAAAATTTCTATGACAGCAATAGCAGGTTGTAGGGCAGAACCTGCTAAGGAAATCCAGACTTGAAAAGGGTTTCCACGTGCTTGTCAGCCTTGTCTTCAACCACTGGAATGTCCTTAACAGAAGTAGTCAGAGTTTTGTTTAAGCAAATGGTTGGGTCCACAACGAGAACGGGCCAGTTACATTTGTCCACTTCTAGTAAACTCCTCCTCCAGGGGATATTGCTGACTAAAGCGTTTTGGAGGAACATACAGGAGTTATCCAATTTCTATACAAAATAGAAAAACAATGAATGTACTGGAAAGGTTAACAGCTTTGGGGCCTACAAGGGACTGCGTCAATAAGAACCAAGTTGGCATCTTTAAGCCTAGGAGTTATGTCAGCAAACTTTTGCTCCTCAGACATAAATGCATTTAAAAATGAAGGAGACTCATCATCTGCAGCTGCAAGGCTGCTGCAGTTGCAGGAACGACAGAGGACAGATGCTAGAGGAAGATTTTAGAAATATGCTTTCAGCCCCCTGAGTCAGCTATCATGGCCTTGATTTTAGTCATGAAATCTTGGATTGCTGTAGAAACTCCTCCTTGGGTAAAGCTGAAGAGGAAACCACACCTGAGGGGGCTACGGAAGACTCAGGAGTGGGTGGATTCAGGCAGGGGACAACGCTGTTGGCTTCAGGTCCTCTAGGAGGATTGCCGCAGGATACCTGTGAGCTTCTAGAGGAGCGCGAGCTGGAGAGGCCTGCGGGACCCTTTGCACTTAGAATGCGGTACAATAAACCAAAGTTACACACATCAAAAGCACCTAGGGGTACTGACAACCAACTCAGGAAACAGGTATAGTTAAATGAAGGGAGGTGACATTGTCACTGACTTGGTAGCATCAAGGACAAACTGAGTCAAACTCATGACCCTTGCTGAGGAGAACAGTGGTGGAAACCATCTCACGATGTAAAAGGTAGGAAGATGTAGTGTGAGAGTAAGTGCAACACGGCATGAAAATTTCAAGAGGATGAACTCTTTCAGGAAAAGCAGGAGTACGTGTGATTATAAAGGGGTAAAACCTCAGAATTATCAAATCACAGGCCTGGAGGGTGTTCTGTGGCTAACAAGCACATTAATTAAGTACTGGAGAGCGACGTATGCAGAACCCAGTGAATATAGGTCACATTCCAGGCATTTTTCCCCCTAATGTGAGCATACTCCCTGATTGTCAGGGATCAAACTACAACAGTGTGTCACGGCTCTGCACCAGTAATGCATGTTGTGACAAACCGGTAGATGAAGTGTCTGCGAAGCATCACAAGCATAGCCCAGTACCTGAAGGCCACATTAAAGACAGAACCCTGCATCTTCATTACGGGGTCCAGGTATGGCCCCCAAAGTGCAGAGGATTAGCCAATCCAGATAGCTGCTCAGAATAATTAAGCATCTTGACTGAAGAAACAAATACTTTCCAAAGGGAAAAGACGTCTATCCTCCTAGGGCACTGAAACTTTATGGGAGTTGGAGGGAATATACACTATATTGCCAAAAGTATTGGGACGCCTGCCTTTACACACACATAAACGTTAATGGCATCTCAGTCTTAGTCTGTAGGGTTCAATATTGAGTTTGCCCACCCCCACCCTTGGCAGCTATAACAGCTTCCACTCTTCTGGGAAGGCTGTCCACAAGGTTTAGGAGTGTGTCTATGGGAATGTTTGACAGTTCTTCCAGAAGCACATTTGTGAGGTCAGGTACTGATGTTGGACGAGAAGGCCTGGCTCGCAGTCTCCGCTCTAATTCATCCCAAAGGTGTTCAATTGGGTCAAGTTCCTCCACCCCAAACTCGCTCATCCATGTCATTATGGACCTTGCTTTGTGCACTGGTGCGCAGTCACGTTGGAACAAGGAGGGGCCATCCCCAAACTGTTCCCACAAAGTTGGGAGCATGAAATTGTCCAAAATGTCTTGGTATGCTGATACCTTAAGAGTTCCCTTCACTAGAACTAAGGGGCCAAGCCGAACCCCTGAAAAACAACCCCACACCATAATCCCCCCTCCACCAAACTTTACACTTGGCACAATGCAGTCAGACAAGTACCGTTCTCCTGGCAAACGCCAAACCCAGGCACGCCCATCGGATTGCCAGACAGAATCGTGAATCGTCACTCCAGAGAACACGTCTCCACTTCCCTAGAGTCCAGTGGCGGTGTGCTTGATACCACTGCATGCAACGCTTTGCATTGCACTTGGTGATGTAAGGCTTGGATGCAGCTGCTCGGCCATGGAAACCCATTCCATGAAGCTCTCTACGCAATGCTGTTGCTATTGACTCTGCAGACAGTTGGCGACTTCTGCGCACTGTGCGCTTCAGCATGTGCTGACCCCGCTCTGTCATTTTACGTGGCCTACCACTTTGTGGCTGATTTGCTGTTCTAAACCCTCCCCATTCTAACAAACAAAAAAAAAAGTTTTACCTGGATTTGGGCTCTAATGGTGGTGATAAAAATCCCGGTCATGTTTGTTTAGGGCATGCACCAGCCAGTAGTGAAAAGGAATCATGCCTTAAAAATAAACTTATTACAATACAAACAGTGAAATAATCTTAACCACTTGCTGTGCAGAGCAATGTCTTACATTTGCACACACATGATAAAATCAGAATTTTTGGCTAGAAAACAGCTTCAAACCCCCAATTATATATTTTCTAAAAGCAGGGGCACTCTAGAATAAAAAAAAAAAATTCTAGTTGTAATTGTTTATGTCACACGGTTTTTGTGCAAATGTTTATCAAAACAGTATTTTTAGGATAAAATACACTAAAATGAAATTTAGTGCATAGAAACAGAATACCCAATTTTTTGGTAAAATATAAAATATGGGGTCACACCAGGAACATAGATACCAAACATGTCAAGCCTTAAAATTGCGTGCACCCATGAAACGGCAAAAAAACTAGAATACCCCAAATTTCCCATAGGTGACGCTTTAAAAGCTTTTACTGCTCATCAGCTTAGTGTTGACAGTCATTGATGGCCCTAGAATTATTGCTCTCACTCCGACATTTGCGTCAATGTTACAACATGTGTGGCGCAATTTCAGTTTTTCGATCCGCTTCCCCAGCTTCTTCTCCTGGCTCTAAGAGCCGGAAAATGTTTACAGTTACACTGGAAGTGATGCAATACTTATCACTTCCGAGTCCAGTGATCGGATAAGAGATCAGCGGCTGGAAGGCTGCTGATCGCCCTCCCATCTGTCAGGAGACCTGCCGCCAGTTTCCTTGGGGGACAGCGTAGCCCGGGGAAACAGATGGTGGCAGAAGAGGGGGGAAATCAGGCACACAGAGCCACACTGTAGATACTGTACTTGTACATAAAGAGCAATCGCCTGCTGTTTAAAACGGTACCAAGAAAACGGCTGCAGCGGGTATAACCACTTCAAGCAGGTGACGTGTATTTATGTGACCCCGCTAGAGGTGGTTAAACATGATATAGATAAGGATAGTGTACGATCCTGCTGCATGTAGATAATATATGTTCTTTTTTGTACGAGAGTGTCAATGTATTTACTTTATATCCTTACATAATAAAAAAGTGCAAAAAAAAAGGAAAATACTAAAAGGAGTCTCCTTACCTCACAGGAAGAGTTCTGTCACCTCGTCTCCGGTCCATTTCACGCTGAGGAACAGGGTACCATCTAAAATTTAGTTTCCAGTTAAACCCCCCATATGTCATATCAGAACCTGCCATATATTCAAAGGTATCATCGCTAATTACATCAATAATGGGGTAAAAATATATATATATTTATTTAAAAAAAAACCAAAAAAACAATTCAACCATCTTGTTTACCTAACTTTTTAACATAAGTATTTGCCTCAAAATAACAGAAGGTTACCATAATTTGTTGAGAACAGTAATGCTGTCATGATTCAGAAATGCACATCAGTAAGACTCAGACATGTTGTGTGTATTGTGTTAATCATTTATACATCTGGCTAAAACATAAAACAGTAATTAACCATGAAGGAAGTCTAAGTGGTCAGCAAATATGTTAAAGAGAACCTTTACCCATGTCTTTAAAATAACAAACAGACCAGAAATGTTTAGTATGGGCAATCTACAGACATATGCTTATAGATAATTGCAGGCTTTGTATTCGTTGCATACCTTATTTCTCTTTTCTTTCCCAGTCTTCTGGCAGAGGCCATGTTAACTAAGGGCAGATTACTAGCTCTCCATTTACTTCCTTGAACTCTGGCTCATGACTAGACATGTGACCATGCACATCATCTCAGGGGAGGAAACTGACTTTTCCTGAGATCTCGTGAGATTACAGCTGAGATTTCCTGGCAATGCTCTGCTGATGTAACCTTCCCAAGATGCAACACTTTGGCACTTACAACATTTGTGCCAGAACTGGACGAACTTTAATTGTAAGTAAATGAAAAAAAAATTTGTTTAACTAATGAGTGTAAAGATGATTTCAAATCAACATGCAGAGCTGTATGCTGATGTGATTTTTTAGTAAAAAGGGGGTAAAGGTCCACTTTAAGATCTAAAAAAAAGTCTATGTTTAAAATGCATTCTCACCCTTGCCTCCCACACATTAACTTTTTTT
>NW_017306946.1:377652-380542 GCF_000935625.1 Nanorana parkeri | reverse complement strand
TATCTAATTTTTTTTCCCCCCCCCCCCCCATTACCCATTAGAGGTATTTTTAAACATCTGTAGTAACAGGCTGGATATTCCTCTCCATTCTTTTGTCAACTATTAGTAGGATAATACACATACATTTGTTTTAGTGTGGATTCCAGCACCTGATTAACCAAACTAATTATGCCTATTATCTCTATGAAGGCATTTTTTTTTCCTTCCCAAAAAAGATCTGGTAATGACCCAAACAAAGGAAATTTCAGGGAGCCTTCTACAACGGTAGAAAAAAAAATGAAATAAATGAAAAAAAGCTATATAGTCCTGGGTGTTGTTCCATTCATTAGTAGATAACTGTCTACAAATAGAAGAAACAGTACAGTCAGTACGGCCTGGGAATGGGCAACATGCAAAGATCACTGCAAGAGGTGATTATTTTCCAAAGCATTTGATACGGTGCCGCATAAACGTTGTTATACAAGCTAAGGGCTATGGGCATAGATGAAATAGTGTGCACGTGGATAGAAAACTGGCTACAGGAACGTGTACAAAGAGGATCGATTAATGGCACCTTTTCAGACTGGGCTGAAGGCAGGAGTGGCGTGCCCTAGGGTTCAGTACTGGGTCCCATGCTTTTTAACCTGTTTATTAATGATATCGGGGAGGGAGTGAGTAGCCATGTCTCAGTGTTTGCTGATGATATGAAAATTGGGAGGGTAATAGACACGGATTAAGACATTGTAACATTACAGGAGGACCTGGATAAAATAGGGGAGTGGGCAACTGTATGGCAGATGAAGTTCGATGTCGATAAATGCAAGGTATTGCACTTTGGAGTTAAAAATAGGCAAATTGACTATACACTTATGGGTGTGCCACTAGGGAAGTCGGAAACGGAGAAGGATTTGGGGGTCATTATAGACCGCAGATTGAGAAACAGGGCACAGTGCCAGACTGCTGTAAACAAAGCAGAGTCCCGTCTTGCATTAAGAAGGGAATGTACTGCAGGGACAATCTATAATTGTGCCACTTTACAGATCACTAGTTCGGCCACATCTGGAGTATGCGGTCCAGTTTTGGTCACCGATACTCAGAAAAGATGTCCTTGAGCTGGAAAAAGTCCAGCGGAGGGCAACCAAACTCATTAAGGGGTTCGAGGACCTGAACTATGAAGCAAGGTTGTTAAAATTAAATATATGTTCTCTTTGGAGGTTAAATTGCTAAATTGTGGGTAGTCCCCCTGTGTATGCCTAGTTTTACACCTCTCCCCCTAATTGCATAGTTCAAAAAAATTAATAGGTTGTAAGGGTTTCTGGAGGGGTGTAAATGACCTTCCAAGAGAGATATATAAAGAAATATACAATTTATTACTAATACATGCTTAATTGGTTACATACATGATTCAAATCAATCTTATTAAAAATCAATTCCCTGCAGAGGATACATCAATACATTGATTGTTAACAGCTCTAAAAATCATTTGATCCAACATTTCAGATGTAGTTGCATAATTCTAACCAATTGATAGTTTTTTCAAAGCATAGCTTAACTTAATAGGTCCCGACGCGTTTCGCCATAGGCTTCATCAGGGGACCATTCAGGATAAATCATGCCGGGTTGGTCTGCATTCCCCTAGCGGGGAATGCCATGGGACGCAACAGGCTAATCTCTGCACTCTAGAGTGAAAGCAGCAATCACACCAACTACAAATATTGATCTGAGAGAATTAATACTCCAGGCGACTGCAATTGGACGACGCTTTGCCGCAATCAGGTTCCTCCCCCAAAGGACCCCGGGGTCCCAGGTGTGACAAACCAAGTAAGCAGCGGAGGCAACGGGGGGTCTAGATTCCGCCCGCTCCTGACTGGCTTCCTGGGCACTTCTCCCTCATACTGCAGACTAACCCGGCATGATTAATCCTGAATGGTCCCCTGATGAAGCCTATGGCGAAACGCGTCGGGACCTATTAAGTTAAGCTATGCTTTGAAAAAACTATCAATTGGTTAGAATTATGCAACTACATCTGAATGTTGGATCAAATGATTTTTATAGAGCTGTTAACAATCAATGTATTGATGCATCCTCTGCAGGGAATTGATTTTTAATAAGATTGATTTGAATCATGTATGTAACCAATTAAGCATGTATTAGTAATAAATTGTATATTTCTTTATATATCTCTCTTGGAAGGTCATTTACACCCCTCCAGAAACCCTTACAACCTATTAATTTTTTTTTGAACTCTTTGGAGGTTAAGTGATTAAGGGGGGACATGATTTTCTTGTAAAACTGTTAAACGGCGACAGCAACAGTATTAACAAACTGTTTATGGCTAGCTCCGTAACAAAGACCAAAGGGCAACACCAAAAATTGGTAGAAAAAAAAAAATTCTACACACGGGGCACAAGGGGTTCTTCACAGTTAGAGCGGTTAGGGTCTGGAACTCGCTACCGCAGGAAGTGATTTCAGCTAAGAGTGTGGAATCATTCAAGAAACTACTATACAAGTTCCTTGGAGAACGTAACATAAAGGGGTACCAGTACTGCCGGAGATAAAGCTGTACCTGAGGAACTACAGTGAAAAGATTTTCTTGTTCCTACCTAATTGATTTAGTGAATCTGTGTTTTTTTTACCCTCTTGTTCCTGCCGATGCTCATGATTTAGCTTGTGCAGCCAATACTTTTCACAACAAATCTAAAACTGCTCATATCTATGAGCCAATTGCCAAAGTTTTACACATCCTTTTGCAACCCCAAAAGATGATTCACACGCCTAACCTACCCCCAAATAGGTATTTTTTGTATTTCTTCTCTCCAAGTAACCTGGGAGAAACTCCAGGAACTTTTCTAACCTTTCTCCACTCAAGAAAATAATGAATCCGAATTACAGGGACAGAAGAGTTTTATCA
>NW_017306946.1:374812-377628 GCF_000935625.1 Nanorana parkeri | reverse complement strand
TTGGGTATTATTTTATATGGGGGGAGGCAGAGAACAGGGGGGAGAGAGTTTATTATTTTATATGTGGGGGGCAGAGAACGGTGGGGTATTATTTTATATGTGGGGGGCAGAGAACAGGGTATTTATTTTATATGTGGGGATGTGGAGGGCCGCAATGTTTACAATGCTTTATCTTAATATTGTTGTTGTTAATATTTATTTTTGTAACTTTATTCTGCCTTTAACATTTAAAAGTGTAATTTCATAACATAAATTAAGAGGGTGGGTTTAGGGGCGCAGTTAAGGCCAAGGCAGGGTTGGGGTTAGGTGGGGCAACTGGTGGCGAGTAACTCTTAAGGCCTGGCTAGTAGCTCAGTACTTGAAATTTTGAGCCCTGCTCTAGGTGACCTTGTTCTTATCTTGCTAACACTGAGCTTTCTTTAAGTGCTTTAGGAACCAGTAAATCAACTTTGTCTTAAAGAAAAATACCTTATTCTACTATGCCATCCTGGTTTCAAGAATTGCCTACTCTTGTAGTCTGTGGCATTATTAATACAGAACACCATGTGGGGGAATTGATCAAAACCGGAACAGAATCTGGAGCCGATGGCCAGAGTAACCAATCAGCTTCTCTCTACAATTTAGCTTTGAAAAATAAAGATAGAAGCATGACTGGTTGCCATAGAAAAAATACATTTTTAGCAGTTTTCCATTTTGTACATTTATTCGAACTACTGTGTCTAAAAAACAACAACAATATTCTTATAAAATTGCTATCTTTAGATCTGCATTCAGGCAGTATAGTACTTAAATGTGTGTACCATTTGCTCTCTATGAACTTTAAAAGTTCTGTGATGTTGTGAAAGATAAAAAGGAAGCCATACATCAATATCAATGTTAATAACACATAACATGTTTACCTGTCATGTTTAATCCGTGATAGCAAAGGTTCCAGCCAGCCTACTGTACACTCACAATGTGCATCTAGAAAAGTGATGACTTGTCCTTTGGAAGCAGCAGCACCTTTAAGTCTGGCTCTAATCAGGCCTGAACGTTGCTCCATGCGAATTACATACACAGGTACTTTCAGCTTTCTGACATATATTTCTAGTGGTCTTTTCAAAAAATCTGGAACAAGGAAAATGATTTGTGTTCACAGTAAACACAGCACAATATACAATGTTTAAAGCAAGTATAGTTAAAAAAAAATTACAGAACAATGCAGCAATAAAAATGTACAACATTTTTAAAGTTATTAAACAGGCATTACGTTGCACCAAAGTAACATTAAATAAACATATATAGTATACATGTGAAAATAAACAATTAAAAAAAAATAATAAAACTAATAGGAATGCATTTTATTAACATGTGAACAAAAAATATCTTCTCGAATGTGACAGGTCTCAGGTTTTGCAATTACCCAAGTGGTGACCATGCTTTTACCAAATGTCAATAAATCAGAATGCAGAATGGTATGCTGGATGATGATTTTGCCACGTATGGAAAAAAAAGCTAGTCTGGAGAAATGGTTTTGTGTTAATAAGAAAATAAAGGATGACCATTGCATTATACAGTGGATATAAAAGTCTACACACCCTTGTAAAAATGCCAGTTTTTTGGCAGAACAAGATAAAATCACAAGATTTCAGGTTGTTGTTAATTAAATTGCACAGATTATTAAAAGGTGTCAAACATTCTGAAGTGATTTATCTTGGTCTGCTTTTTTTACATTCCAAAAAACCTGGCAATTTTACAGGGGGTGGTAGAATTGTATATCCACTTGATATGACACATCAAGGAACTTGGAAAATTACAGGACATACAAAGACAATCCTCAGATGGTCACAGGATTTTCTAATCTGCAATATTTTGTGCTGTATTGACTTGTTGTTACATTTATATAGGCCATCTAATTGAAGAATGCTTAATAGACGTTGGAACTGTGAAATTAGGGGAAAAAAAGTGTTTTGTTTAGTCCAATATTGTTGGATTACTATTCAATCTGCTATTTGATTAACAATAGACAGTATGCCTTTTTTGTGCTCCGATACCGGAACTTCGTCAGAGGAAGATTTTCTCTGATTTCAGTTTGTTAATTGAATTGCACAGGTTATTAAAAGGTGGAAAACATGCTAAAGTGATTCATCTTGGTCTGCTTTTCGGTCAGTTTTTTACATTCCAAAAAACCTGGCATTTTTGCAGGGGTGTGTAGACTTGTATATCCAGTGTATGACACATGAAGGAACTTGGAAAATCTTCAGAGGAAGATTTCCTCTCACCGGCTGTGTGTGGGGAAACATGTAGCCGGCTTCCCGGGCAATCAGGAATACAGGCTGCGAGCAATGACCTGCCTCCCGGTTTCCTGTTTGGCTGGAAAGCTGGCTTCCCAGCCAATCAGCATGGAGCCAGTTTCCCAGGCCAATCAGGGAGGTGGGTCACCACTCACCGCCTCGCTTCCTGACTGGAAGATTTTCCAAGTTCCTTCATGTGTCATACACTGCATATACAAGTCTACACACCTCTGCAAAAATGCCAGTTTTTTTGGAATGTAAAAAACAGACCGAAAAGCAGACCAAGAGATATCTATATCTATATCCATATCCATATCCACATACACATACACATACACATACACACACACATACATAGGGCTCGAAAAATCCACTCGTCTGCGACGAGCAGACTGTGGAGCCCAACGAGCAGCTTCCCGGCCGGCTGTTGTAATTACACGGCCGGCCGGGATCTTTACAGTCAAGCGATCGAGCGTCTCGAGAGACGCTCGATCGCTTGTATCAGAAGCTGTCACTGCCGTTGCCGGTCCCGAGATCCGCTGT
>NW_017306946.1:372737-374747 GCF_000935625.1 Nanorana parkeri | reverse complement strand
ACACACGCATATATGCGTCAGGTGCGCCTACGTGCCGCACATGTTGCATATCGCCGCAAACGGAGTGAGAGCAATAATTTTAGAGCCATTAAGGCCGGGTTCACACCTGGGCGTTTTACAGCGCTGGTCGACGCGCTGTAAAACGCCCTGCAAGTGAAATCCCATTATTTCCTATGGGCAAGGTTCTCACTTGGGCGTATTTCAGCGTGTTGGAAGATGCTGAAAAACGCCCTATGCCCAAAGAAGTACAGGAGCTTCTTTGGGGCGTATTTCCGCGCGTATCCATTAGGATACAGCCGGTGCGCTGACTGGCAGAACGGACGGGGGAGGGGGCAGGTACAGCTGGCTCTGCCTCTAGATAGGCAAAGCCAGCTGTCACTCACGCAGCTGGGCGGATCCAGACATAATTGTCGGGATCCGCTTCAGCTGCGGCGCCTCAGTATACCGCAAGCTATAGCTCGCGGTATACTGAGCTTAGGGTGATGGGAGGACGCTAATTTGTGTCCTGCCGTTACCCTAAGGAGAACTATGGGGAAACTCCCTAACCCCCTAGTTCTCCTTTAATCACTGATAACACTAAACTCCTTTAATCACTGATAACACTAAACTGATGAACAGTAAAAGGTGCAAGGTATGCGGGCTAATATTTCCTTTCTGTGCCTTGACCTGCAGAAAATTAGGGAAAGGGCAGTCGCCCTAGAAAGCAGAGTTTGTGAGCTGGAAGACACGACACCTCTCCCTTACTCTCAGACGTCAAATTGGTTGTGCAACGAACCACTGCCAATACTCTTAAAATGGATCAGACAGAAAACCGCCTTTGCAGGAACAATATCCAAGTAGTAGGTATTCCTGAGAGAGCTGAAGGCAATAACCTAATTGATTTCACTGAACCCTGGCTACTGGACACCTTTGGTAAGGAATCTATCTCCCCTTTATTTGCTCTGGAAAGGGCCCATAGAATTCCTTCACACCCTCTCCTCCTGTGAGTCTACAGAAACTGGGTCATACCAGAGTGGCTGTACCATTGCTTTGGACTTGCAGAGAACTCTGCAGCGAACACACAAAGGTCTAGAAAACGCCATAAGCAGAGCTCAGTCACATTTCATGCAGGCCCCACAACCTCTACTCCAACACATATGGCCTCCAAAGCAGCATCGAGGAACAAATTGGAAAAAATGGATAGCTGCATGAAGAGTGCAGCAGTATGCAGATGAAAACTGAATTGAAGAAAAAAAAAAAAAAAAAGGAGTAAACTTTTCTCAGTAGAAGCACGATGGGAATGGGAGAGGTTTTACCTAGCTGATCAACAGCTGTTTTGTTTGCTAGTGTCCAATTCATTCTGTAGGCCATAGTATAACCCAATTGTCTCTGAATAACTAAATCCTGTGTCCCTTACTGAATGAGAAAGAACCCTTTTCATTTATTCTCTGGATATAAGCTGTCCTTTACTGCCACAAAGTTGTACCATAAAGTTGCCTGCGCCTTATGTTCTGGATGTTAAAAGTTGAATGTCTAAAACAAACATTGTCAGTTCAAAGGAGGCCCAAAAAATAAAGGAGAAAGACAATACGGAGAATGAGTAGACTGCAGAGAACTAGGAGAAAAAAAAAAATTAAAAAATTGTGTTAAGTTTATGCAATTGCGTGTCTACACTTATATCTGCCAATGTGTATTACATAATTAAATCTGGCCCAATATACTGTGTTCGTATGGGTGTGTTTCATGGTGTGGAATGTTCAAGTCACTATGAACCGTTATTCTGCTCCGAGGCTATGCCAAGAAGCTGTCTTTAAGGTAACTTGTCAACAGTACAAAGTCAAGCAAAATGTGTAGCAAAATATTATTTTACATACATGTTCTGGGCATGATAGTACAGTGTAGTTACCAGGGGTAAGTTCTGAGTTTTTTTTGCAATTACAACAGCTAATAAAAGCTGGATGGTAGAATAAAGGTTTGAATACCACTCCTAGACATAAAAGGGCAGCTTGCAAGCTTCCATATTTCTATCCT
>NW_017306946.1:361066-372612 GCF_000935625.1 Nanorana parkeri | reverse complement strand
GATGTGACACCATGCAAATGTATTTGACAAAAGGAATTGTAGAAGCTCTATTGATCTTTGTATATGTGAATTCCTGTAATAATTTTGATTGGATCAACATGAAAAGGGGAAAAATAGTGTAGTAATGCTTATGTTTGTGAAGCATGAAGTCATTTGTAACTGAGCCTGTCAAATCAAGGTCACTGTATTTAATAAGCAACTACTGAAATGCTTTTATTAATTAAACGATCCTGGATATTCTCATTGACAACATTTCAGTAAATCTTTCTAACTTGGTCTCAAAGAGAAGACAGATTAGCAAATTGAACCACACGGCTGAGATTTGTCCTCAGATTTGGGAGTAATCCTGATACGCCATTTTTTGCTAGTGATTTTTTTTACTGCTAGAACTAGCTATTAGCAGCTCAGAGAAAATTTGGCTCCCTATTGTGTAAGCTACACAAATAGCACTGCTATTACCTAACTGAGCCGCGGCTCATTGGCTGCCTGCTCTGATCATACAAAGATTTTCCGGCCGGTTCCATCAATCAGCTGATCGAGTGATGCCGACCGAAATGGTGCCAACAGCTGCAAACACTGAATTTCGGCCAGTTCCTCAAAAATCAGCCGCAATTCGCACAATGTATGGACACCCTAAGGGTTCACACCTAGGTGGCATCATTTTTGCACATGGAAACTTGCATTTTGGCAGCTTAAGAAACATTGCCGGCAATGGACAAACGCACAAGAAAAATGTGCAAAATGCTTCTGCCGTGCATTTCCATTAAAGTCTATGGGCCAAAAATGCAATATTAACTTTACAAAAGGTCCTGCACCAAATGAAAAAAAAAATTAAAAAATGTGCCAGTTTCAGTAGCTTTACCGATACCTGACAACTCAGATAGATCTTAATAGTTCGACTTTATTAAATCTGGAGCAGCCATACTGACAGATTCTTAAAGATCTACTGCCACTTTACTCTGATCTGGTGTACAGGGAAACATCAGTGCTTACAGCGGGGGGGCATGTATGCGAGAGCCGCCCACTCATGGTTTACTGATTGTTAACACAGTGTCAGGATCCAAAACAACCAAGTATGCATTGCCAGCCCCATTAAACTGCAGGCAGGGAGATTACACAGCTGGCAAGGGAGGGATGCAATGTGACATTACCATATTTAGGTAATGTAAGCCAGTATCCCCCACCCCTTTTATTTACATTCAGCTGCCAGCCAGGGATTCTTCTTGCCAGCAGCTGAATGGGACAATGAAAGAGTCACTGGTTTCTAAAAAGTTGTCAGGCTGCATAGCCGACATTCTCTTAGTAACCCAATACACTGACAGTGGGTGGAGCCTTATGGGGGTACTTTGAGAGCCCAGTTCCCCATCAGGTCCACTCTGCTACTGATTGACAGCAGGCAGTAGATAGATTCCACAGCCAATTGCCAACCTGCTAGTGGCTATGAAATTTACAGACTTGCCTGCTGCCAATCAATAAAGTGGACCTGATGGTGAACTAGGCTCTCAGAGTTTCCCATCAGGCTCTGCCAACACATAGTGTAAGTCCTTAAACCC
Organism: Nanorana parkeri; assembly: GCF_000935625.1. Lineage (NCBI taxonomy): Eukaryota > Metazoa > Chordata > Amphibia > Anura > Dicroglossidae > Nanorana > Nanorana parkeri. The sequence goes on along the minus strand of NW_017306946.1, from coordinate 371,059 downwards.
AACAGGTACATGAATCTGGGGCAAGCATTTGTCATGTGCATGCACAACAGATTTGTAAAAAGTGTAATAGAAACTCTTCAGGAATTTCAGGGATTGTTGTTAGTATCAGACATGTATATATAAAACACAGTTCACAACACTACAATAAATAAGTAATGGTGCGGTCAACAGAGGCATACCTATGGTTGTAATATATGTTCAAAAAATCCATAATGAAGGTTGTTACACCTATCTGTAGTCTATGAATTTGCAAACAACTGCACATAGACATTAGTTTCAGCCACAGCATCAGAACTGTTATCCAAACCAGAAATGACATTGACTAGTCAAGATGCATATTAATGGGAAAATGTGTAATATCTGACTGTGCCAGGTGATCTATTTTTTCCTGGTTTGGATAAAATATATGGGTATACTAAAAACATCACAAAAATACTTCAGGACCAAAATATATGTCAAGGCTGCTCAATATAACTAACTAAACACTTTTGTATAAGTGGGGAAAAAAACCCAAATCAAAAAAGCATTGAATCTTTAAATGATAGTACAAATACTCAGAAAAAGGGGATTGAAAGATATCATAATGAAACAAAACAGGAACTACAAAATTTGAAAGATTCCTTAGCCCATGTCCCAACTGCCAAATCTACATCCAAAATTTACAGTACCCTTTTATGTCTATCAGATGAAAATCTAGACATATGGAAGAATTGGAACATGACCTAAGTTGTATAATAACACCTGAAGAAACTTTTCTTACAACTATACTCAAGAATATATGTCCTACTTTACAAACATCCAAGAATTACAAATTAAGATTCTTCAGAAATGGCACTTGGGACATATCTAAATTCAGTTCAGATAATACTACGGAATGTTGGGGATATGGGCACAGGACTTGAGGACAGTGCGGGTTGTCTCGCTGGGTGATGTGAATGACAGACAGTTTGGCTACGCGTTGCGAGGCACTATGCCTCTTTTTCAAGCCCAAAGAAAGAGCTTGACAATTTTCTTTGGGCTTGAAAAAGAGGCATAGTGATCTGTCACAACGACTGCCGACAGTTCTCAAACCGCTATAGAGCGGCACTCTCGCTTCCGTTCAGCCGACGGTTCTCAGCCTGGCCAGCTGATTTCCCACGGTATCGGACGGCACGATTATTTCCACTGCACAGCCTGTTTACAAACAAGGCTACAGGACGGCAGATTTCTGGTGCTCCAGGAGCCCCCCAGCTGTCAACACCAACCTTCCTCCAATACCAGGGGGCTGAACTAGATACTCCAAGCCCATCGTAATATTCATACAGTCTAGCTGCAGAAGTCGGCTGTGACCCATGTTGACAGCACCATCCACCCTTCACCAGCAGGACATTGCCACGTTAATCCAACAGTGAGTCTCACATTTTTTATTATTTTAAGCATTATATCCTTTTTTAAACAACAAAATCTCTAGGTTGTAGTGCTCCTTTTCTGCTTTTGTCAAGATATGGTTCACATGCCCCAAAGTAAATCTAAAAACTTTAAAAGTTTTAACATGCTTTTAGTACACTTTAAAAGGAATTTAGCAAGCCCTGGTATACTTTTCGGTTGAACTCTACCAATGCTGATTAGATGCTCAGTAAATACCTGCCAGAGCTTGATAGCAGCGTCTGAAAGTGATGCTGGGTAGACTAGCATTTACAAATTTTGAAAGAACTGCTCGTTTAAAAAAACAAAAAATGTACTGTGAGAAATAAAGGGGTTGCCATTTTGTACCCCCTAAGAATATTAGTTTCCTATCATGCTGATCCAGCGGCTTGAATCCTTTCTAAGTCTCTCAAAAACAAGCATGTGGATCAGAAAACTATGGTGATGTCATAACTCCTGATCCACATAATGATTATGGACCAGTTAAATATTAAAAGGTATTGAATTCCAATAATTGCCAAGCAATTAGCTTGATAAAGGGAGAAGAGAGCAACAGCGGCTTTAGTACTCTCCCAGTAAAGGTTTCAGTTGAAGGATATTGGTTTTAAAGGATTCTTCATTAGTAAGCAGTCTTAAGATGCAGCTCCCTGTTCTGCATTATTTTTTTTTTTTACTATTTAGATGGGTTTTCATGCAAGAAAAACAGGAATACATTTATCTCTATGGAAAGACTAAGCTGTCATTCATGTATTTTTGGCTCTTCTGTTCATAGTTATACAAAACAAAATTAAAATATTTGCCACAATAAATTTAAAACACATTTTTCAACATACAAAAGGTTAATATCGCAAAATGCAAAGTGCTTCAGTACAAGTAGATAATGCTGACAGATTCTATTGAGTTTAACCCTTTCGCTGCCAAGCCCTCCGGAACATTTTTCAAATCTGCTGGCCAAGCAATTTTTGCACTTTTTTCCTATTGATTTGATTTTCAACTGCTGGGTTGCTAGCGTTTGTAAAAGACCCTCCAAACCATATATTTTCTGAAAGCGCATCCTCATCCCTCCCTGGGATGGCTCCAGGGAGAGATGAGACTCCAGATGCCGGCGGCGGGCAGCAGCGGTGCCGGCGGGGGGCCGCGCCCGGTATTTTTGATAATAGCAGTCATCAGCGGCTTGTGAGCCGCTGATGACAGCTATTAATTTAAAGGGGACAGTCTGCTGATCAGTTCTACTATAAGCTGATGGTCGCTAAAGCGACCATCACCTTATAGTAGAACTGTAAATGCCAGGTCCATACGGCATACTGAGCTGGCCAGCTGGAAGCACTTTTGTAGCTCCGTATGCCGTACGTCCTTGGCAGCGAAAGGGTTAAAATAGTTTAAGACCAGTCAACAACAGTTAATATCAAAGATGAAAGCAAATCTACAAAATAATAGAAATGATAGGTGTTTTGCAAATAATCATATTGGATATGATTGATTAAATTTACAGGCAAATGCCATATGACTGTTTTATCAATAGTAAATTTGGAGTGGAGGGAGCCAAGAGCAGATTTTGGATAACTGATCAGGACAATTGAGCCACACCTCTGCTTAAAGTAAGAGTGATTAGGACATATCCACCCAAGATGATTTTAATTGGAATGGACCTTGCTAGTAGATAAATTAAAGATTTTTACAATTGCAGAATTGCTGCATCTATCAGTCTTCTGTGTTGGCAGGAAAGGCTAAGTGTTAAAGGGCACATTTTAAGGGTTTAGGTTAAAAGTTTAGGCAGGTGCTATGTTTTAATGTCAGACATTTTGCAGTATCCTAAACTTTCTCTATATTGCAGAATTGATACACCTCTGATGAAGCCACACCCCTTGACGTAATGTACGTAGGGTGGAGTATAGGATGCTGAGCGATCGCACAGTGTCTGTGGCTGCTTACCAAGTTGTTTTATCAGAACCTTATTTTTATGAGTAGTATCTTTTTTAATAAAGTATTTTATCTTTTCGAAACCATCTGCACTACGAGTTTCCACTTTTTATTTGATGCATGGTCCATTTAGATGAATTAACTGCTTTCAACTCCTGAGGCTGGAAATAGGAGTCTGTACCTGAGTGGAGGAAATAACTAGGAGGTGTTTGGCATCAGGTGCTTCCTCTACCTGGTTTGAATTAGAGGAACAGCGCATATAGACCCTGGTGGGTCTCTGCTAAAGGTGAGGTGCATTCCTTAAGATTTCTCTGTTGATGGTCACAGGAGACAGATTACTTTACATCCACTTTATATCTTCTATTTTCTTAATAGACCGTTGAAGATCCAGGATTATGGACATTTTTGTAGCCATTATTTGCAAATGCGTTTTTTCTAGTTATTCTTTTCACATTGCATCACATTGTTTCACGGCTAGTATCTATTGTATTTGAGTTTTCATTATGGATATTTTGTAGCAACATATTGTGTTGCTACAAAATGCATGGTATACACATGCGTTTCTTCTATTGTTACTCTCACATTGTATCACATTGTTTCAAGGCCTGTATCTATTATATCTGATACTTTGTAGATTAATTCACACAGCGCGGCTTTTATTATTAATTATATATATATCGGACCACACAAATTTCATCTACTGCTTAACTCGATTGGAGTAGTGGCGCCAGGTTTCACATTCGCAGAATGGATACTTGTTTTCAGTGCTGAGGGATCCATGCTGAAAACTACCAAGAACTGTATCAGGGTATTAATGCAACGCCTCACTGCCTTGATAAAAAGGACAACCAGGAAGGACCTACCTCATATATAAGTGGTCAGATTCATTTTTCCATGGGGGAAAAAAATAAATCAGTGCTGCACTCCTTATGGCTAATACATATATGCTGCACTAGACTTGCCTTATAAACAGATGTCTAATGTTCTATAATTCAAAGACTTGTGGATGACATAGCCTGCTAAATAAATTGTAGGCCGACTATACTACATCTCTCAACTACCTCGGACTTAAAATTTAAAGTTACATTTCCAATGCACTTTGATGACCATTGGAAATCATTATGTAAATTATGTCCAAAGTAAGTCGCTGTGGCATGGCATGCATTTCACACAACTCAAAGTCCAACTTGCACAATATTTTACTGCTGTGGAAACTTGGTTTTGGTGCATGTAAACAATATGAACAAATACCAAAATACAACTGTACAAAAGAAAATTTCAGTTTAAACCTTTAATTAGGTACATGGTACTCACCTCGTTCACTGGCATCATCCACGAGAATAACCTCTTCGAGAAGGTGTCGTGGAGATCTATTTATAACACTGTGCACTGTCCTCAGTAATGTTGTCCAGGCTTCATTGTGAAACACTATTACAACACTTGTTGATGGTAAACTATCAGGGTATACTTTTGTTTTACACCTGAAAGAAAGAAATACAAAATATGTTACGAATTTAGACACGAAAATGGGCATTAATGGAGTAAATAAGATACTAGCACTTCCAGCTGTGAAGACCTGTAAGCAAGTAAAATGCCACATCACAATTAAAGTGACAATAAACCCTCAGATTTTTTAACATAAACCAATACTGTAATGTGTGCCTTACTGTAATCCATGGTTGTTTCCCTTCTCTTTGCTGCTCTTCCTTTTAAATCCTCATGTCTTCTCATGCTGGGGGAGAACTTCCCTTTGCAGCTGAGTGCCTCTTTCTGTAGTGCTGGCTCAGGTTGCAAACCAACACACAGACACCATGGGGGCGATTTACTAACCTAAACACACGCACGCACTAGGTGCGTGTGATTTTTACACAGCAAAACATATTTATCAACCAAAAAGTCTAAAAGCATATTTCCACTAATGCCATATATGGAAAAATCATGCACATGATCCATATATAATGCTGCTTCACAGTTTAGACAAAAATGGTTAGCTCATGCATTTACATTCCTGCATTCATCAACGCAAGCAACACAATGTAGAGCTAATTTACACAACATCACCTTGCAATTCATGCAGGGCTTTGCACAACACACCTGCTGGGTGTGTACACACTACAAAGGTGTCTAGATTCCACCAATAGATCATGCTGGGAGGGAACACACTACAGAGGTGTACACTTGTTCGTGGCATGTTTATAAGGTTAGTAAATCAACCCCCATGTATCCATTTCAGAGACAAGGCAGTCTGCTGCAAAACAGAAGTTCTGCCAAGCATGAGAACAGATACAGATTTAAAAGGAAGAGCAGCAAAGAGAAGGGAAACAACCATGGATTACAGTAATGCACACATTACTAGAGCTGCAGCTAACGATTATTTTCAAAATCGGTTAGCCGATTATTAAGTTCGATTAATCGGATAAAAAAATAAAATACATTTTAAAAAATGGCTCCAGTGATGGGACTACTATTTTTAATTGAGATTGTAGTACATCACAAGAGCAAGCTTGGAGCGGTGGAAGTAAAAAAGAAAGTGTGGTGTGCAATATAGTGAAATGAGAAGTGTAAAATTATACAGCAATGAATGCAGAATGGCACCGGCTATAGAGGACTCCAAAACCCAGCAATAGTACATTATACAGCACAATGCAGAATACCACCAGCTATAGAGGAATACAACAAATCCCAGCAATAGTACATTATAGCTGACGGTATTCTGCATTGCGCTATATAATGTACTATTGCTGAGTTTTGTAGTCCTCTATAGTTGGTGGTATTCTGCATTGCACTGTATATTGTACTATTGCTAGGTTTTGTAGTCCTCTATAGCTAGCGGTATTCAGCATTGCACCACTGTATAATGTATTGCTAGGCGTGAGGTGGGGAAGAGGTGGCGGCGCGCAGCTTGTGTGGAGCCGTGAACAGGGCCAACTAATCAGAGGCCGATTAATCGATGATTGAAAAAGTTAACAGTTTTTCAATAATCGATTATAATCGATTATGTCGATTAGTTGTTGCAGCCCTACTTTACTGACTACATTTAGTATGCTTTCTATATTGGCTTGATTTACTACGTTGACTATGTTGACTCTGCTGACTGGAGTGAGCCCACTATCTAATCCTGTGTTTTTTCCTTCTAGGATATCTGGCACGATAAGTTGTTTAATATGTATTTTTTTTTGTTTTTAATTTTACCCTCCCCCCCCATTATCTAGTTTAAAAGATCATCCAGTCTTTTAACCATTTTCCCCCCCAGAAATGCTGCATATTCCCCATAAAGGTGCAGCCCGTCTCGGCTGAAGAGCCGGTAACCGACTGAGAAGTCGGCCCACTTTTCAAGGAAACCAAAGCCCTCGTTTCAACACCAGTTACGGAGCCACTTGTTAAGTTCCCTCAACTCACGCTGTCTCTCCGGAGTGGCTCGTGGCACTGGCAGTATCTCAGAGAATACCACCGTGGTGGTCCTTTCCTTCAGCCTAGCACCTAAGTCTCTGAACTCCTTTTTTAGGACACTCCATTTACCTCCTATTTTGTCATTGGTGCCGATGAGCACCATGACAACTGGGTTGTGCCCCACCCCATCTAGTAACCTGTCAATTCTTTCCGCAATGTGCTGAACACGCGCCCCGGGTAAGCAGCACACTGTTCGACGCTCACGGTCCCGATGTAGGAGGCGTCCTGCTCCAGCAGTGTCACCCCTGAACTAATATTCCCAACATCCCGCAACCTGGCGTATTTGTTTGGGTTAACCAGTTCAGGGCTGACCTCTCTAGCACTCTTCCCTCTACCCCCTCTTGTGACCCAGCTTCCCACCTCGGGATCCTGCTCCTCCGCACCCCCAGTCTCATCTAGGCCCCCCTCCACCACAGCCTGGTGCGTTAGGTCCAGACTCTTTTCCATGTTGGTTATGCACCTCAGTGTTGCCAGTTTGCTGCTTAGATCCAGAATCTGGGCTTCCAAACAAACAACCCGCTCACGTTGAGCGCAAGTGTATTCCCCCTCAAACGCCTGTTCAAGGAACGCATACATTGCGCACGACGTGCCCCTCGTTGCACAACCACTCAAGAAAGACATTTTCCCCTTTATTTTATTCCCTGTTTTTGGTTTAGTGTTTTTGTTTTTATTATCCCAGGATTAATTAGGGGGTGTCGTCACTAAGAGGAGCTGTGCCTTTTGATTTGCTCAGTCTCCTACCTCTTAGAGCAAGGGCATATACCCAGAGGTATGTTGTGTAAAAACAACTGGCAAAATAATTTAACAGTAAACCTGTGCTTTGACCATTTGGGGAAATGGAGACCATTTTATTGTAATGCGGTTTCCCACAGCTGCTTATATTTTGTTTCCCTTCTCTTCTTCGCAAAGAGACAAACCCACTATTTCAACTTACAGGAAAGCATTTGTTTTAAACTAAACTCTTTAAAAAAAGGCACGTGTCAAAAGGAGGTCAGATACATGTTGTGGCACCGTGCAACTCCTAAGCAGTAGAGGAAGGAAAATCTGAATCAAGCTGTGATCTACCACGTGTTTCAAAAAACCTGATGGTAATTGTACCTTACCAACATTCATTTCTAATTTGTCCTAACTACAATCAAAAGTATTTAATAAATTATTTAAAGTAGAAGCTAAACAGTCCTATATAACAAACAAAAAAAAGCTCAAGTATACATAAAAAGATTAAATGTACGAACTTGGCAATAGAGAGGTCCTGGAACGTAACAGTGCCAAGTGTTATGACAGAAAAACAGATTCAAATACAGGACGCTTATTTGTTTTGTTAGTCCTATGGAAGTCTGGAAAAATATCAGCAAACTCCGACACATGCAAATACTTCCTCAGCACTTCCTCCCTACTTATTCAATTGTTCTGCTCAAGGTTTGGATGAAAGCTTAATATCTGGCCTTTACCACCTCAATAGCAATACTGTAAAGGTTTGTATTACCATACTGCACAATATTTTACTTTTCTGCCTCACAATACAAAAGAAAAACAAATGGATATTAAAAAAAAAATAAAAAAAAAATTATGCTCCCAGATATTCCTATATTCAAAAATAGAAAAGCGTACATAAACGTCAACTTACCCTTAAGACACTAAAAACTCCTTACAATCTCGATCCCCCTTCTCGTGGACTTCCTCATTTAGGAATCTCATGACCCAGATTAGACTCTGCTAGATATTATAAATCGTTGTTCTGAAGCCTGCCTAAAGAACTCAATAACGCAGCCAAAAATAATCTCTCCGTATTTGGAAGAATGGCGGCCTTCAAAATGACTCTCCCCAAATTACTATACATACAATCCCATTAAGGCCCCCTCTTTCCTTTTTTCAAACCCTTCAGCAGCAGGTCCTTCCGTTTGTCTGGCAGGGAAAAAGCCCAGATGTGCCGCACATATTATCTATAAATCCAAGCTTGCGGGTAGATCTTGCTCTTCCCAACTTACTCATCAAGTGGCTATTCTTGATCAGCTTCATTAATGTTGACGTCCCACTCAGGACAAACTCTAGGTCCAAACAGAACTCACTTTTCTGAAATGCGATTCACTAATGGATATCCTCCTTGCTTTAAAATGTAAACCCCTTAGTTCTACCTCCACTTATTCGTCGATTCGAACTACACTTACAACCTGGCAAGCTCTAAAAAAAAAAAAAAAAAACAAACACTCCCACTCTTCTATTCCGACCACCAACATACCTACCCTAAAACCGTACTAACTTCATACCACTCCTTTAACTTGAGAAATTGGAACAACTTGGGTATTATTTATGGGATATCTTCTCTAAGGAATCTTTGCTTCCCTTTTCCCAACTGGTTGCCCGATACAACCTGCTTCCACCAGAATTATACCGATACCTCCAAATTAAACACCTTCTAACGCAACAACACATTTCTTCAACACTTCCCTTAGACTCAGACTTACACCAGTTCCTTTTTGAAACAGTAGTTCCCCAAAAAGGAATTGCGTTATTTTAGGGCTGGTAATGATTAAAATTTTCGTGTTCGATTAATCAAATTTAAAAAAAAAAAAATCGATTAATCGATTTAATTATAACGCACATACAGATCCAACTACATTGGCCTATACACATACAGCACAGCAATGAAGTAATGAAGTAATAAAATGAACTAGGATCACACTAATCTAGCACGCTATTACTCTCAGGTGCCCCACTCAATATGGCCGCCGCTTGAGTGGGGCAACTCAGAATAATAATGTGCTGGATTACTAATGTATTTACATAGTATAGTAAAACAGTAAAGCCCTAAGGGTGATTTAAACATATTAGCTTAATATTTGAAGTAGCAGCACCTGTCTATTCCATTTCATGTAAGGACCTGATTGCAACATAATATCAGTGAATTTCAAGAGGCACATTTCTGGGAGCGAGATGGGTGGGTGGGGGGTTAATGGAGAGCCACATAGTGCATATATATAAGTTTAAAGATAAGATAGAAGCTTGGTGCTTCTTGGGCAAACTCACCGGCCCAAGTGGCTCCGTCGGCTAATGAAGGGAAGGGGTCCGGTGACGTCACGGACATAGACGTCACCGGACTCCTCCCCTTTGTTAGCCGACGGAGCAACTCGGGGAAGGGGAGAGGAGTCTGGTGACGTCGATGTCCGTGACGTCACCGGATCTCCGACGGGACTCCCGGAAGCCAGCAGAGAGGTGAGT
>NW_017306946.1:327677-360704 GCF_000935625.1 Nanorana parkeri | reverse complement strand
CGGCACCCCTCCCTTTTTTAGCCGACGGGGCAACTCGGGGGGGGGGGAGGAGTCCGGTGACGTCGATGTCGGTGACGTCACTGGAGCTCCGACGTGACTCCCGAAAGCCGGCGTAGAGCTGAGTCTTTTCATTTTCGATCGAGGAATTAATCATTAATTTCCCCAGCCCTACGTTATTTTACTCCTATCTGGGTGATAAACAAAATGTTTGAAAAAATTCCTCAGATGTATAAATGGGAACGTGACCTGGGACTCACCTACTCAATCGACAAATGGCGCAAAGCGGTTAAAGCAGTCGTATAAGGGTACCCCGTGTTCCAATCACTGGCAACCAGATCAAAAGGTTGTGAACAAATGGTATCTCACCCCCTACAGACCATCAAAATTCTCAAATGCCCAATCGCCTCAATGCTGGAGACAATGCGGAGAGAATGGATTTCCTCCCCATATTATATGGTATTGCAAATAGTTACGCTCATATTGGAACCAAATCGACTCATATCCCAGTTTCTATGTACACCCATTGACCCTTCTATTTCATTAGCAACCCTTCATATTGGGCTTGATGATTTCTCTGTACATTCTTCTTCACATACTTTTTGCAGCTAAAATACTGCTTATGCGTAGCTGGCTCCTGGATTAAAAGAAAATGTGTCAAGCCCTGACTGAAGGAGATTAGCCATTTTCCCCAGAAATGTAACCATGATGACAGTAAACATCTGTATATTCATAAAAAGTTCTGGTAGTGTGTCAGAAAACCAGAATCCACATTAATTCCCTCCTTTATGGAATTAAAATGTAAAATCATTATCATTTCAAAATGTATTCCCCCCTGAAGATATGGGTAAACAACGCGATTTAACAGCCTTTGAACGTGGGATGATTGTTGGCGCTCGGAGCGAGTATCAGCAAAATAGCAGAATTCGTTAAATTTTCAAGAGCAGCTCTTGTTACCAAAGTGTTTAAAGACTGGACTGTCAGCCGAAAATCTGGGTCTGAACGTGCGAATTGTGGCCGTCAGCGACTAGTCAATGTTAAGGCAGAACGGAGAGTGGCAAGACTGGTACAAGACAACAGTGCATCAAATTACTGCAGATCTTAATCAGGGATCCTCTCAAATGATCTTATACACACACAAGACAAATACACAACATATAATATATGTTGTATATGTATATATATATATATATATATATATATATATATATATACATACACACATACACACACACAAACATACATGCATACATACCATACACACACTACTGCATTCACCAAAAAAATCACCAATAGCAGACTGGCTATTGCTTCCCCTGCTATCTGCCGGTTTTTTTTTTTGTATTCCGACAGCGACCTTCGGCTGCTCTCAGATTACACGAACAGAGTCGGCAGCTCTAAGGCTGCCGGCTCGGTTCCTAAAAATATTTTCTGACCCACTCTTTCGGTTAGAGAGATGCCAGCCAGACAGCAGCAACAACTGGGTAAAATTCACAGTGTTTATTATCGGTACATTTAACAAATACTGTGGAAATAAAAGGATTGGGAATATCAGCCCAGATTATCGGTCGATCCCTAGTAAGGGCCCACACTAGAATCAGTCAAATTGTGTGGCACCAGCACTACTTGCCCAGGCAACCCCCCTTGTCTATGTTGTTCTGTCATGTGTTCCCCCAAGCAAAATTCATGGAAGCAGGTGAGGGAGCGAACTGTGTTAACATTAGAAGGCAGAGGAGACCCAGGCTAGGGCAGTGCAGCCATGGAGTATCCTCCTTTTCAGGATCCGATACAGATTTGCAGAAAATGCGCCCAGCTGCAGCACGCACCAGAGAGAGACCAGATGGTGGGTACATGAGCTACGAGACACCCACAAGGGAGGCTGCACAGGCGTTCTAAGTGGACCGTGGTCACAAGTGACTCAAGAATGGTGCCAATTTCAACTGTTACTGCTGAAGAGAGCACTGCTAATGAGTGACCACTAGGTTGCCTGCCAGCATCCATGGTTAACCCCTAAGGGGAACCGATGGCAGGCACTGGGGGAGAGGCTACCCAAGACATGAGATTATCTATGAAGGGCAACAGAGGGCAATAGAGACGTGCTGCACAGCTTTGCCCTCGGGATGCATAATCTAGCACAAACACCTTTGAATTTAATGTTTGAAAGAAATATACTGCTTGATACCATTCATAATGCTTACGGATTTTTCACTTAAAACACTGTACAAATGAATCAATCTACACACCCACACACTCCAAGGGAGGAAATACCTGTAAAAAAGACTAAACATTTAATTTCTTGCCGTCTGTGACATCAGAACACTCCTTTCACAAGAAATCCTCATGTGAATTCAATAGGAAAATTACTATTTGCAGGAGTGTTGATCGTCTGTATAGGTGAAACTCGAATAATTAGAATATCGTGCAAAAGTTCATTTCACTAATGCAACTTAAAAGGTGAAACTAATATATGAGATAGACTCATTACATGCAAAGCAAGATAGTTCAAGCCGTGATTTGTCATAATTGTAAAGCTTTTGGCTTACAGCTCATGAAAACCCCAAATCCACAATCTCAGATAATGAGAATATTACATGCAATCAATAAAACAAAGATTGTACATAGAATATCGGACCTCTGAAAAGTATAAGCATGCATATGTACTCAGTACTTGGTTTGGGCCCCTTTTGTAGCAATTACTGCCTCAATGCGGCGTGGCATGGAAGCTATCAGCCTGTGGCACTGCTCAGGTGTTATGGAAGACCAGGATGCTTCAATAGCGGCCTTCAGCTTCATGTCTCTCATCTTTCTCTTGGCAATGCCCCATAGATTCTCTATGGGGTTCAGGTCAGGCGAGTTTGCTGGCCAATCAAGCACAGTAATCCCACGGTCATTGAACCAGGTTTTGGTGCTTTTGGCAGTGTGGGCAGGTGCCAAGTCCTGCTGGAAAATGAAGTCAGCATCCCCACAGAGCTAGTCTGCGGAAGGAAACATGAAGTGCTCCAAAATCTCCCGGTAGATATAGCCCGGACGGAGATCAGCAAGGAGCTGATCTCCCGTCCTCCTCCTCCTGACGCCCTCGGAGCCGGTCCCGGGATCCAAGATGGGGCAGCGGATCCCGGGATTCAAGGTGAGGGGGTCAGGGGGGAAAAATTCTGTCCTCCTTTCTTCATTTGGACAAACCAAGATTATGCCTTCCCAGGAAAAACAACAGTCCTCTTGTTGGTTGTGTGTTCAGATGAAACACTAAGATCTGGTGGAATGCTGAATTAATTTTAATTGCTTAGGACATTACATGTACGAGTATAACATTGTGAAGAGGAGAACTTCATGTCAAGAGGAGAATAGGGACCGTAATATACAGGGGTACGGGTACTCCTAGAATGAGATCCTAATAGGTTGGACTTGATGGACTAATGTCTTTATTCAACGTCAAATACTATGTAACTATGTGCATCATAGATGAGCATGCACACAGAGTTCCACTTCAGCTCAAAAGACATATCAGTACATTAGTATATGCTGATCAAACATGCCCAGTAGGTCTCAGGTTTTGGGAGCTTACAAAAGTTTGAGCATATACTGTTCAGAGTATATGCTCATGGGTTCCATGGTGCAAGCAAAGCTCTAGGTTATATGTACCAAATGGTGTCTCGTAATCTTTCCAGTCCAAAAGATGTCAAGCTTTTTATCCTCTATTTTTTCTAGTGGGAAAACTAGGAGACTAAAGACTAGTCTTGGTTTGAACACTTAAAAGATGGATCAGGATCCAAATATATGGATTTACTGTATTCAAATCACTTAGTGACATTAAACCCTCAGATTTTTTAACATAAAACAATAGTGTAATGTGTGCCTTACTGTAATCCATGGTTGTTTCCCTTCTCTTTGCTGCTCTTCCTTTTAAATTTGTATCTCTTCTCATGCTGGGCAGAACTTCTGTTTTGCAGCAGACTGCCTTGTCTCAGGAATGGATATATGGCGTCTGTGTATAGGTTTGAAGCCTGACCCAGCACTACAGGAAGAGGCACTCAGCTGCAAAGGGAAGTTCTCCCCAAGCATGAGAAGACATGAGGATTTAAAAGGAAGAGCAGCAAAGAGAATGGAAACAACCATGAATTACAGTAAGGCACACATTACAGTATTGGTTTATGTTAAAACATCTGAGGGTTTAATGTCACTTTAAGCCATCAACAGGCTATAAGATGCTCTGCCTGGCAGATGTGAATTCACATTCCTGTGCACCTATACTTCCTCAAATGTCTTGCTTACCTTTCAAAAGTTCTACTTTGTTTACCTGCCCTTTGACCTTCCCACAATCCTAGGTATTTACCAAATATAACATCCAGTCACAGCCTTCTTGAGTGAACAATTATTTCACTGATAGTTCAGCATGCTCATACATGCCCAGTGCAGTCCACGGAACCATCTTAAGTTAGGCTTTGATCAAATTAAAAGCAATCAGCAAGGGGGAAAGTCAAGTGGTCTAGTGTTTTGTTGAGGCAGGTCAAGCCTCTATCCTACTACTTGACCTCCTATTGTCTCAAGTTGACAGGATCAATTCAAATGGAGAAACTAGACTTGGAGGCTAAGAGTCTTCCAACAGGCTTCTTCAGACAACAGAGAAAACATTCCCTGTGCCAGAGGTTGAGGATGATTCCAAATGAGATCTTTGGTTGTGGCAAAAGTCAGCGAGTCTGTTTCAACTGTTGTCGTCTATGTCCCTATACAGTAATCATGCTAATAAAGGATTCCTATGTGCGCATCACTTCAACAACCTCTTAGTCCAAGGACAGTCCACTGGGGGAAAAAAAGTCTTCAGCATCTTGGAGCTCAGAGAGCCTTTCGAATCCAAACAAGTTCCGTATTAGTTCCACGAACAAATGGATGACGTTTTTGTCCATAGATTTGGCGTCTGCTCATAAATGTAGAAACTGTTCACTGCTGATGGAGGTACCTCCAATCATAGATTCAGCACTGAACTCCCCAGAATTTCATGGCTGACACTATAAGCCATGAAGTCCTGGACAACAATGAACGTTTTCTTATCCAGCAGTTTCCTGTGGATTAGCAGCAAGTCGGGTTCCCAGATCTCATCCTGATGGTAATCCCTGAGCACAGAATGCAGATGTTCCTTGTCAAGAGAACTTTCTAAAGGGCAAGAGTAGTGGATATTTTAATGCTTATATGGTTTTCCTTCAGTCCAAATGGTATCCGGTTCCTAAATAGGACCCACAATTATCCTGGTATATGGATGGTAATCATTTGCTTGTGGCCCATCTGTCCAGGTTTCCCTCTCTCGTGGACTCTGACCCCGGAATCTTCTAGTCATCCTTTAATATTCAGGCCTACAGAAGATGCTACATCCAAAACTACCTTAAGCAGCTTGGAGGTTGAAAGTAAAGTCTTCCTTGCCTGGATTACTACTCTTCAGTCATTGAATGTTTGTTAAATGCTAGATCACCTACTAAATGTCACATATTCTACAGTGTGAAATAAGTTCATAGACTTCGCAAGTGTAAAAGGTTTTGTCTCTCTTCACCTTGCAAAGACCGGTATATTGGACTATCTTCAGGCAAGCAATATGTACTTGGGTGTCAGTACCCTCTATATTCATCCTGAGACACAATGGGCAGCTCATTATTGTTGAGCCAGTTCTTAAGGGCTTGTGCAAGAATTCACTCTTCAGAAAAGTCACTTTTCCTTTAGGATTTACAAATATTGCTGTATATGTTCTTTGTTCCTCGACTTCATCTAGCTCACACTTAGTCAGTATGGACAGTAACATGTAAAATATTTTTTCTTACAATAGTCCCTGCGGGGAGGAGGGTCTTGGATAGTCCAGATTAGGCTGCTAACCACCTTTTTGCTACATTTCACAGACAGGGTAGTGCTAAATCTCTCTCCCAGCATCTTCCAAAGGATGGAAGATCCTTCTATCTAAATAGGACATCATTGTTGCCAGAATTAAAGGTTTGTTTTTTTTTCTGGTGGTTTTAGAAGTGGCATTCTGCATGCACTAGGTCACAGCATTGTACCTGGTCAAGCAGATGGAGCCACAGATTAATCTCTGGGTTTGCTCTTCCGAAGGATGCCATAATTATGGATAGAATTTAGCGGTGTACCTCCAGAGTTTTTCTGGAAGGCAGTAACCTGGTCCATGTTCCTGTCCCATTAGAGGGTTTATCCAGGAGCCTTGTCCATGGTAAAATTTGGTTATGAATGTGTTTAAACAGTGTTCTAAATAAATATCTCAACATTACCCTCCCTGGTTGTGTGATCGCTTTGTCTCATTTGTATGCTGCAATGTGGGTGTCAGGAAAACATGAAATTGTATACTTACCCATCGGTAATTTTCCTTTCCTGACGCCAATACATGGCAGCATACATGACCCTCCCATGGCTTCCGCATTGAGTACTTGTTACGAGAAATGCTGCCTAGAGAGGCGTGCTTTCATTTATAACTGTGATTGGGCTGGGGGTGGAGCCATACCCGTTTGTTTGTATTGTGCTCCAGTTTTGATCAATTACCCCCATTTTGTTTAAAATAGAACTTTTTTTTTTTTTAATATAAAATTATAACCCGTCAGTGTGGGTACCTAAAAAGTCAATCTTTAATTTTGAGGTGTTAATGACCACATTCTAGGGATGTGGTACTCCACATGGCTTCCCTTGGAAACAATTCAGGATTACACTTGAATTAAAAAAAAAAAGTGTCTTACAGGTGTGTTTATATGTGTTCCAGTGCATTCCAGACCAGACAAAAGACAATCAGTATTTTTGTGGTCTGGAACGGGTCTGGCGATGATCCAAACAGTGTGAATGGGCCCTAACTACTGCAAGGCAGAAGTGCTAACCACTATGCCTTGCTTTATACCTTTGATTGCCTTAATGTCATGGCAGTCAAAGGGTTAAAACCTATCTTCAGACAATTATTTTTTTTCTTCGGCTGGGTTGGGTTGAGCTGCTAATTTGTGTGGCAAGAATCTGCTGATTCTTGTGGCAAGAATCGAAGGTGTTTCTGGACAGCTGCATCTGCTCAACCTGTACAAGGCAATGACAAGGTGACAGCGGCCGCAGCTGTCCGCCAGTGTTCTGATGTAATCACGCATGAAGCGATTACCTCCAGTTAGAGCAGCAATTCTCGACCTTTCTAGGGCCGGGACCCCTTGGTAACATTTGCCAAGTTGTGGTGACCCCCAACAGTAAAATTTAGGGTCGACGCAGCTGCTGCAGCGACATCCTAATAGCGGGAGACTCCCGGCGACCCCTGGCAAATTGTAATTCGAACCCCAAAGGGTTCCCGACCCACAGGTTGAGAACCGCTGAGTTAGAGACTGGTGAGACAGTGACAGAGTCTTTAACTGGAGGTAACTACTCCATGAGCAATTGCATCCAAACACATGTTAACTACATTAGGATTTTATTAGCACTACATTTACAATGTACAGTACTTGTAAACCAGACATTTCACAGATTACATGGGTGCCATAACAAGGGAAGGCTAAAGCTACAAGAGGGGAAGACTAAAAAAAACAACAAGCTATTTTCCTTATTTTCAATACAATTCATAAATATATGCATATAGCTCAGACTAAAAATATTTCAAGGTCATCATTTTTGTATTTAAATGCAGCTACCTAAATAAAATAAAAAGCTGAGCAAAGGATCTGGCACTTCAAGTAGTAAATTCAAGGATAGTATTTTAATCCAATCTGTATTGATCTTAAGATCAGACTTCTCATTAACAGAAGGCATGAACATTTCATTGTGTATGCACAACACAGGAGTCAATGAAAGATGTAGATTACACAAGTGCTGTTCGCTTCACCTTAGCATATACTTTATGATAGTGTAAGAAAAGTAATGAAAGGAAATAACCTCAGAGCAGGCTGAGCAAGCATCAGGGCAATGGCAATCTAGCTGGTGGTGCTATAGGACATTACAGAATTAATTGAGAATGGAACAGATACAGGTCAAATTTGACAGCATTTACAGAGTCTGAAAGTTTTGTCTTTGTGGCTACAAAACAAAGAAACAGAAGTGAGCTACAAAAGCACACCACCCCCTTTTGAAATAACATGCAAACAGACAATATTTGGGGAGGTAGGGATTTCTGGCAGACGAGACATAGCAAAGTTTCTGTTCTCTCCTGAAAATGCCTGTTCTGGCTGTCATGGGAATAGAATTCCCAGGTTTTTTTTAAAGATTTAAAATAACACACCGTGCCAAGTAAATGGGTACCAAATACACCAAGACGTAAAATTGTGAATGCTTTCAAAAGGGGAGAAAATTACTGTACTCAATGTCCATAAGCAACTTTAACCTTTTACAATTTATCAGTTTACCCAAAATATTAGCACTTAATTATTCATCTCACTCCGGCATGTGTGGCGATATCGAAGGACCCATTCACACCATTATGGTGATTTCCATTGAGTTAACCACTTGCTGCCCGGAGCAATTTCTTAAATTTGCACACACATGATAAAATCAGAATTTTGGGCTAGAAACCAGCTTAAAACCCCCAAATAATGATATAATTTTCTGAAAGCAGAGGAACTGCAGAATAAAAAAAGATGCTAGTTGCAATGTTATATCTTGCACGATATTTGAACAAATGTTGATCAAACCAGTATTTTTAGGATAAAATAAAACTAAAATGACAACATTTAGTGCACAACAATATAATGCCCAATGTTTCGGTAAAATTTAAAAGATGGGGTCATGTCGGGTAAATAGATATCAAACATGTCAAACCTTAAAATTGCGTTCGCCTGTAAAACCGCAAAAAACTTCCATACCCAAAATTGGCCATAGGCGACCCTTTAAAAGCTTTGAGTGCTCATCAATTTAGTGTGATCAGTGATTGATGGCCATGCTCTGATGTTTGCGGTGATATGTAACATGTGCGGCGTAATGAGTGCAATCATTTTCGCACGTAGGCGCACCCGACACATGTTTGCGTGTGTATGTGGGGGTAGGGGACTTCTAATAAGTGACTAATCTTTTTTTTTAACCAATTTTTTTTTAATATTTATTTTTTCACAACTTTATTGCCATCACATAGGGGGCATGCAAGAGACTCCCCAAACTTTTGGAAGAAGGTACTCTGGTCAGATGAGACCAAAATTGAGCTTTTTGGCCTTTAAGAAAAACGCTTTGTCTGGCGCAAACCCAAGACTCATCACCCTGAGAACACCATCCCCACAGTGAAGCATGGTGATGGCAGCATCATGCTGTGGGTATATTTTCATTGGCAGGAACTGGCAAACTGGTCATAATTGAAGGAATGATAAATACAGGGAAATTCTTGAGGGAAAACCTGTTCCAGTCTGCCAGGCATTTGAGGCTGGGATGGAGGTTCATCTTCTAGCAGAACAATGATCCAAAGCATACTGCTAAAGCAACACTTCAGTGGCTTACCATTTAAAATGTCTTGGAATGGCCTAGTCAATAGCTCAGACCTCAATCCAATTGAGAATCCGTGGCATGACTTAAAGATTGCTGTATACCAGCAAAATCTATACAAATTGAAGGGGCTGGATCCGTTTTCCTTGAAGAATGGGCAAAAATCCCAGCGGCTAGATGCGCCAAGCCTATAGAGATATACCCCAAGAGACTTGCAGCTATAATTGCTGCAAAAGGTGGCTCTACAAAATTGACTTTGGGTGTTAATAGTAATGCACACTCAAGCTTTCTATTTTTTCGTCAGATTTCTTGTCTGAAGATGCAAAATATTTTTTATTGTGAAACAAAGTGGTAGGCATGTGGAGTAAATCAAATTATACAAATCCCCCAAAAACTACAATTTTAATTTCAGGTGGTAATGCAACAAAATAGGAAATATGCCAAGGTGGGGAAGAATGATTTTGCTCCACTGTATACACTGTACTTATATTGTGCCAAGTTGGACTAAGTGGATGTCAATCAATAGAGCTGAAGTTCATTTTTAAAGTGTATTTCCACTTTTGCAGAAACTACCACTATGTCAACTTTTTTTTGGGCATCAAGTCTGTATCAGAAAGTTTAGTGGCAAATTCATGAGGGCCATGCAACAGTTTTCTTGCCATTCCCAAGACATGCATGTTCATATAGTTGTGTGTGACACTTCTTCATGGGGCGCATTTCGTAAGAAATACCACAGTATTGGTGATAAGAAAAGGGGAGGTAAAGAAGACCTCTTGCGTGTGGGAGTAAATTGTACTTCTCACCACTCACACCACTCACAACTCTTGATATACAAACAGGTGCAAAATTAAGAAACCCCCCTAGCATCACAACCCCGCCAAGAACATGTTACAATTTAAAAGATATACATATGAACAATAACCTACAGTATATGCAGAGTAAACGCACAGCATATATCAGTAACTAGGCAACAAAGACGCTGACTGCATCGCCACTGTTTTGCACTGAGGTAGTCCCCAAAATCCAGGTATCATGTACAAAAATACTAATCGGGGCACCTTATGTTAAGCAGATAATCTCCCCATACTGGTAACCGAACATAGTGAGGATCTTAAACAACCTGATTGGTGGTGATTACAAACAAAAAAATAAAAAAAAACAGTATAATAAATTATCAATGAGCATCGTACTCAAATTGTGTATACAGCATGTATATTCAAAGAACTGTAACATAATGCATGACAATGTAACATATTGTAAAAATACTAATAGCAAAATAATCAAAAGGCTTGATCAGGTACAAATTACAATATAAGGGAAAAAAAATATTGAAAATTGTTGAAATATGTGATATTGGCATATGTATGCACAGAGACAGGTATGTCACTTGATCAGGTACTGGTATCATTATATTACAACAGATCACCCTTTTATGGAGGTTGCTTGAAAAGGTACTATTCATCATACGGGTCCCTTTTTACACCTAAGATCATTACGGAATAGGTACTTGCTTATTCAAAATTGAACACATCAAAAAGGTACAACTGATTACCTCTATCTTAGGCTGGCCATATGTCCCGTTATTTAATTTCCGCCACATTGATAATAATGTTAAGACACCCGCAACTGCGGCCGGCTGGCCTTAACTTCTACATCTGTGTGGTTAGCCAGTCCCCTTGAGGCGCACTCCTAAGAAGTCTCCATCGGCATTCTTCTTCCGTGGCAGCACTGACTGGGACAAGTTACATATAGACGCAGAGAGCGCACTCTGTGTCTATACGCAACTTCCTCCCAGTTAGTGCTGCCGTGGAGAAAGAATCATAATTTTCAATATTTTTTCCTTATATTATCCTTTGTACATGATAATAGCTCCAATGTATCAAGGGCAGCGTATTATGCTTGCCTCAGTGAGCCTTTTGATCATTTTTATTGATATTAGCATTTTTCCAATATCATATAACATTGCCATGCATGTGTGCGCTGGTGACCTTCGGAACAAGTTCAGTTTCAAGCTGCGCCATCCGCAGTCATTTCAAGCACTCACACTAATTTAGGAATTCCGGTAAGAAGTGCAGCAGGATTTATTTTTTACATGTTGGGAGTAAATTGAGGCAATTCTGCAACAGATTTATAAGTACTTTACCGACAGTTCATCAGGCAAAAAAACAGTGACAATCATAGCGCAAGTAGTGTCTTTATTCAACCTCAAATACTATGTAACTATGTAATTACATATATACAGTAGCAAACCATCAAAACCAATCACCTCCCCCTGTCTGATGTCACAATGACTTCATATTCCTGCCAAAAAAAAAGCAGTGTCAAGTCTAGTAAGTGGGAAAGCATTGTCAAGTGCAGCATGAGAGGGGTCTAAGCACACTGTAGGATGGCCGTTCCTTACCCTGCACATTTGTTCCCAGCAGGTCACTTAGCATAGGAAATGTCGCCATGGCAGCAGTAATGCTGCTTCACAAGTGTGCCTACAACAGTCCCACATGTGGCAGAGCGTGGAGTGGGCGGTGTCAGCAATATCAGGACAGTGGGGCCACTGTTCAGGATGCTTGTTTACAGTTGTCACACATGCTGTGCAGTAAGGCAAAGCTGGCACCATCCTGATAACAGGGGTATTCTCAACAACCTCTGCTCCCCACGTCACTATGTCGCCCTGAGGAAGGGACCCTGCGTGGCCCCCGAAACATTGGTTTGATTGACGCATGTGATGCACAGTCAATGAAAACGAACAAGAACTTTGCATCCTGTGAGTGCTGGCGATTCCTTTTATCTGCATTGTAAAAACACAGGGCACCATCCGTGTCATCACTTCGAGCACTGCTATTCAGAAAGAGAAAGGTCTACAGAGCTGTATGGAGTGCAGGTGACAATCCACAACACTTGAAGTTACATGAATCTGTCACAAGAAGCGCCATGTGTTGCATGAATGGGGGACAGAGTTCTACTGGGCGACTACGACACAGAATTTGTGTTTATTATGTGTTTCTATTCACACAAAATACCTAAAAATTAAAACAAATTCTTACATTTGTAGTTGTTCCCTTGGAGCAGATTTAAACAGATCACTACAGGCAGCTTCTATTGCTAAAAAAAAAAAAAAAAAAATGGCAATGTGCACATACGGGATTGATTGAGGGACAGCTTTGTATTTCAGGGGCATTAACATACAATGTGCAAGCTTTGCACCTGTTAGGACAGAGTCCAAATCTATTTTACAACTGAAAATGAGAAATGTCTGCACAGTAAAGACAGGGTTATTTATGGTAAACATTAACTCTCCAGCCCCCTCTTTTACATTACATATAAACATAAGCTAGTTAAAAAGGGAAGCAGGGTATCCATGATCAAAAACTAAAAATAAATATGTATTTCTATTAATTATATTCCACTCCTAAATAACCATATCAATCTAGAAGTTCATAAATTTACTTATTGAAGATGCCCATAGGATGTACTTTGTCGATGCACTGAC
The DNA here is from genome assembly GCF_000935625.1 of Nanorana parkeri. Lineage (NCBI taxonomy): Eukaryota > Metazoa > Chordata > Amphibia > Anura > Dicroglossidae > Nanorana > Nanorana parkeri. The sequence goes on along the minus strand of NW_017306946.1, from coordinate 347,815 downwards.
CATTTTACTCAGCCCTGTAAATACACACTTCCTTGTGACAACTCACAGAGCCTGCCTTCTGAACTACAACTCAACGTCTGAACAATGTAACATTATATCATTGCTTGCTGGAAGATTAGAAATCGAGATTGCATCACATGAAGCAGCAGGGAAAGAGCTGCAAAGCACACTGGGAATCCAGGAAGATGTTGAAAGTGATGGGCAGACAGAAGGCAGTATATAAAAAAGTATTTTATGTAAGCTTATGTAATTCATTGTAAGCATTCATTGTATAAAAAAAAATCTATAGTATGTATTTTCCCATTACAATGCTGATGTTATAACAGGATGCTGTGAATTTAGAACTTCTTTAAAATTATGTTATGCGACTAGGAACATGTAATAAATAAAATCAGTGTCATTCCAATCTGGCTGCAAAAGTGAAAATCCTCTTTAATAAATCAATAAAAGCCACTCACCCTTCTAGCCGGACATCAGGTAAAGTTCTGTTGAGTGCTATCATCTCACTGGCCATTAAATTGAACTGATTAATTTTAAACATTTCCCTCATCTTCTCATGGTCCTCTTTAGGTAGGACAACAGGCTTCCCCATTTCCCCTGGGCCTTCGTGCGGTTTCTGAACAACACCAGGACCTAAAAAAAAAAAGGAAGAACAAAAAGGTCATTTACTTGAGCATAGAATCTAACAGCACAGTCATTACATATTGATGTGTTTAGTTTCTCTATGCAGTGTGTTTGCTTAAAGTAATGTAATCAAGTGCCAAGTTAAGTCAGGAAACTAACGACAATTTTTACAATCCACTCTTATAATTTCACTTTTGTTGAAAAAAATATTAATCCCTTCTGGGTGATTAATGTACACTGCAAGAATTTGAACCAACTTTGAAGATTCCTACCAGTTTCTGTTCTGAAGAAAATTCTCGTTTCTTGGCACGTGCCCTTTCCAGACTGATCCCTGAACTGGAGGGTCTGGGTTCATTATTATCAGCTGGTGGGCTTCCTGGGTTATATTAGGGAAATGTGCAGTGTCTGTATCCCTGAAGTAGTAATTAAAAGGAGAATTTGGGGAGAGTGAAATATACTCATCCCAATAGTTAGAGCAGACGTGTGGCACTGTAGCTCTCATATGTTGGCTCTATTGATCGAGAACTGAGCTATCACATACCGCTTATCATTCAGTTCACAATCTCCTCCCTCCAGAGAGGGTGGCTATCAGTCACCGCCCCCTCTGAGATTTGCCCCTCTCTTCTCCTCCAGGGACAGAGTGGGGTGGGGCGGGCACAGCTGGATTTGCCTCTCAAGAGGCAGAGCCAGCTGTCAAATCAGGCAGTGAGGTGAATCTTGACCATATTGCCGGGATCCTTCCTGGTTGCTGCGTGGCTCTGCGTTTCCTCCTGTGACCTAAAGAGAACTACGGCCAAAAAGGTTTGACCATAGTTCTTTTTTAACCCATAGGGAGTATCTTGCCAAAGATTAAATTCCTATTGCAAGGGATGCCAATAGTAGAAACAGGGAATGACATTTGCAGGGGCGTTCCGTACACTGGCTGTGCACAGAATCCCTCCAGGTTGCCATATTGCATTTAGAACATTACAGCAGCTACAGTTTTAAATAGAAAAGGTAATTTTTAATTATAAAATGGCTTGTCTGACAATTATGCTATATTCATTAAGATTTTTTTTCATTTTATTTTTTAAAGTGGAGTTACCCTTTAAATAAAAACAAGAATGAAGCAAAAGGGAAACATTTTTAATTTTCCTTAACAGTCAGCTGTACTGAAAACAAAGACTAACATGTGCATAATATGCCCCACATACACCACATACTAGCTTCCCTGATTCAATCCTCGGGTTGGGGTGGGGTTTGGAATAATGCAAATGCAAGGTTTAAAGGGTATCCAATGTATGGGCAATGAGAGAATTGCTCTGTTTTTCATGTATAAAACAAAAAAGCTTTCAAAACGATCCAATACATTTCAAATGTGTAAAAAAAAAAACACAAAAAAAACACAACAAGCACTTTCAGTGATCAAAAGTGCATTGAATCCAGTCTAAACATAAATTGTCAAGAGGAAAGAACTTTACAAGGCATTCCTGCGACTTAAGGCTAGGTTCACACCTAGGCGATTCCTGACCGCCCGGTTTTGTGCATGATTGCGGTCAGGAGTCGCCAAGGTGTGAACCGATCGCGCTGTGGGTGGCATTTTCTTCTAAATGGCACCCCAGTCCGCCGGGCGGATTGCGCAGTTTCCCTCTCAGATTCTACCCGTGCAAGTGAAGCTAAAAAATTTGTGTGTCGCAAAAAAAAAGGTACTTGTACCTTTTAGCGAATGCCGCACAGTTGTCACCCCATAGAAATCAATAGGGCTGCCTGGCAATCGCTGTGTGCTCTAGCACACTATCGTGCACGTCCCGGGTGACGTGCGGTATAGTGCAGCTGTGAATCTAGCCTAAAGCTTTACCCCCTTTGACTAAAAATCATATCAGCAAACAGGTCTGCATGCTGATATAAAATAATCTTACATTTATTACCTAAACAAACATTTCCTTTTACTTACAATTAATTTTTTTCTACTTTGGCACAAATTATGTAATGTGCCCAAGTATTGCATCCTGGGAAGGTTACATCAGCAGAGCATTCATCAGCAGAGCATTGAGTGAAATCTCATCTGCAATCTCATGAGATCTCAGGGAAAAGCATTTCCTCCCATGAGATTGTCGGCAACCCGCAGATAGGAGTCAGCCGTCCGTCCGTTTTTTCTTAACGGGCGGGCGGCAAGAGGTTAATCTGCCCTTAGTTGTCTTCTGACAGTAGCCATTTTAACTGAGGAAAAGAAAACTAAAAAGGTATGGAAAAAATAAAAAACCTGCAATTATCTGTTTGTAAATTGTTATTAATAAAAATTTCTAAAAGGTATTTTGAAGATATGGGTAAAGTTCCTCTTCAGAAGCCTTGAGAGCAGTGGAGGAATGTAAAGGTGGCCCTACGCCTTACAACCATTGCATGACTTTTGTTGTGCGATGGTTGTAAGCTAATTAAAAGCTTGTACGATCTGCCCATCTTGGACAGGCAGATCGTACTTGCGATCATCGCAAGCCCGCCCCCCCCCGAGGGGCGGGCTTCCGATGACTGCAATGCTGAACAGGCAGTGTGCCTGTGCGCACACCGGCCCGTTCGGCAGTTATATCTCGGGCACGATTCAAACCTGCCGAAAATCGTACGATTCTTGGCTGGTTTTCGAACATGCTCGAAATGCAAAAGTTGTGCGACCGTACAGTAGGAACGGTCGCACGCCTTCCATACACTGCACTAACCCCTTTACGTTCACGTGATTTCCTCCCGATTCTCGTACCAGAATTGTGCAGTGTATGGGCACCTTTAGGGTGCCCATACACCTTACAACCATCGCAAAACTTTTGTCTTGCGATGATTGTAAGGTAATTTAAAAAAAACTTACGATCTGCCCATCTTGAACAGGCAGATCGTAGTTGCGATCGCAAGCCCGCCCCGAGGGGCAGGCTTCTGATGACTGCTATGCTGAGCGGGCAGTGTGCGCTTGTGCACACCGGCCCGTGCGGCATTTGTCTTACGAGCAGGCCACAAACCCGCCGACAATCGTACAATTTTCAGCGGGTTTTCGAGCCTGCTCACAAGACAAAAGATGTGCGACCGTACAGTAGAAACGGCCGCATGTCTTCCATACACCTGCCGAATATCGTACGATCGTGGGATTTCCCGCCATTATCGTACGATAATCGCCAGGTGGATGGGCACCTTAACACAAGAAGTAGGTTGCTGGCTGGATCCTGAGAAAAAAAAGCTAATGCAGCCACCACATCTAACAAGTGAGCTACATTAGATATCTGTTGTTGGGTTTAGATGCACTGTAAGCCAAGAACAGGTACCATACCATCATCACTATTCCTTTTTTTTTTTTTTAAAAGGTAGCCAATGACTTATAGAATATGTCATGATGGTCAGAAGGTTAAAGCAAAGCTTATGATTGAAACAGGTGCCATGAGTTTGCTTTAACCCTTACGTTGCCACCGATGTAAGCCATACGTCGTTGGCAGCAGGCCCATTTAAACAGACTGTTTACATTTGTAAAGCTGTCTGTCGGCTTTACAATGGAAGCGATTACGGTGGTTCAGCTGCCGCCGGATCGCTTTCACGACCAGAGATATTTCCTGAGGGCCAGCATGTCGGGTGCCAGGGGGAAGGACACCAGCGGAACATCAATTCGCTTATCTCCTCCCCGCTGACTGGGTCCGGGAGGGACGCTGATCGCATCACCTCTTGTCCATCAGCTGCCATTGCTCAGCTGCCGAAGCCAAGCAATAAGCTATTGGAGCACGATCTACGCTTTGACAGCAATTGTGTAAAAATATAAATACAAAATAAATGTAAAAATAAAATAAAAAATTTCCTGCGAGTGCATTAAAACGCAAACACTCGTCTGGTGCGCCTACGTATGAAAACTACCATTGTGCTACACATGTTGGGTATCGCCGCGCACGCCAGAGTGACAGCAATAATTCTAGGTTCAATATTTACAGGTACCTCTAAACTTATGACCTGTTGGGGCTTTTAAAGCATTGCCTATGGACAATTTGGGGTACTATATTTGGTCGTCATTTCACTGACACACAAATTTTTAACCTGTGCATGTTGGGTATCCATTTGCTCGTCATAACCTCACTGGTTATATTTTACAAAGATAGGGCATTAGATTGGTGTTTTTGGGCACTGAAATCAATTTAAGTGCATTTTTTACAAAACTTTCGGGTTGGATAGTGTTGCACTAATATCGTAACGACAAAAATTTTTAACCGACACCATTTTATTTCACAGGATCTTTGCTTTCAGAAAATATATAATATTTTGCCGTTTTAAGATGTGGATCATAACAGGAGTGCCAAGAGGTATCTTTTTTTCCCCCACACATATTTTTTAGTTATCCCGAACCACAAATTCCCCCATGTGCAAGTGTCTCCATCAGCTAGCTCACTCCTGGCTGTGCCTGCATCTAGCTGGGTGCGTCTGTACACAGCGTGCAGCAAGCCATGCCCCGCTTACACAATCACAGTTTGACCGACGGCAGAAAGAGCCTATGGCTCCTCCGCCCTCAGTACCCTCCCCCAGGACCAGGAAGTTCGGGGAATGCAGAGTATCTTTCTGGTCCCAGTGGAGAAGACGAGTGGCCACAGTAATTGTGGGGTTGATGAGGGTCATAGAAAAGGTACTGGGTGTTTTTTACCCAAAGCAAAGAACGCATTAAAAGTAAGAAAACACCATGCCTTTAGTAATACTTTGATATTTAGTACTAAAATTACTAAATATAACCTGCGATTTTAAATCAATTTGCTTATTTTTACTGTAATCAAAGGCTTTTTTCTGGCCACTCTTCAATGAAGGCCAGCTCTGTGGCGTGTACGGTCCTATGGACAGATACTCCAATCTCCAAAGTCAGTAAATCCAAAATCCCATGATAGTAGCTTCCTTGTAACATACAAATGACCAAATGTCTGCTTATACAGAACATTAAAAAATATTATTTTAGTATAACTATACAATAGGGTTGCCACCTGCCCGGGATTCACCAGGTCAGTCCGCGTTTGGAATCTTGTGTCCGGTTTTCAGGCCAGCTGAGCCCTGGACACAAGATGTCACAATTTCAAGCGGACGGGCAACCCCGGGATCCTGCCGCTGAGGCCGCACTGCGGTGGAAGCTGTGAGCCCCCATCATGTGCCTTCTGTGGAATCCTCACAGTAAGTGGAGTATAGAACAATCGTTTTTTTTTCTTAACTGTCGGAGAGCACTTCTTCCAGATCCTGGTGGAGGTGCAGGGTGTGGGAAGAGGAAAGAAAGTGTCCTTGTAGATGATGCTCTGCAATCTACAGTGTTTAGATTTAGATGACCACACAGATCAATGAGTGCTTGCAATTTGCGAAATCCAAAATGCATAGGGCAGGACTACACGGGACAGCAGAACGGGGTACAGATACTGGCGCAGGGTAAGGACTGTTCGCCAAAAGGCAAGTATAGCCGGGGAGGTAGGGGGGTTTGGGAGAGACTGGGCCAGATTTGATCAGGTAATTAAATTTTCCCATATTACTTGGGAAAGTGAACTTACCTTTTAATGCACATAGTGTGTGTGGGTTGAGTGCTGCCACCATTCCACTGTGTGCCATATAGGAGGTAGCCAGGCAGAACTCTCCTACACGCACAATGTCCTACGCATGCATGTATTTGCATGCAGATATCAGGGGCAGCAGGGTTGGTTTAAATTTTTTTAAATTTTATTTTTTACATTTTTATATATTACATTATTACTTTTTTCTCCTCACTCTAATTTTATTCCAATCACATAGGGGCTTACAAGCCCCTATGTGATAGTTTGGAGGTGACCGGTTCTCTTCATGAAACCTGCCCTCCAACACAGAACAGATGTTCTGTGCAGTTCCTGACAGCTGAGGTGGCGCTGTGTTTACAGTTCTCCGGTCTCAGTGATCGTTCATCTGCTCTACGGGCTCTATGGTGAGCTCATGTGCTATGGTCACGGGTCCCCCAAAGGAGCAGGGGGCCCCGAAAACCACGGTGGGGTGGGCAGGGCCCGGACACGATCGCCGCTGCACCTTTCATACAAGTGATCTGATCACTTGTATAAAAACAAGCGGCGGCTCACTGCACATTTAGCTCTGCTTGTCCGGAGCAGGGCTAATTGTACACAGAAACTACTCGCCCGGCGCCTGGAACTGCATTGTCCCAGACGTTGGGTGACAGGAATTCCACACCCTTGCGGGGGCAAGACTGCGAAATTGGAGGTTGTACAATGTCTTACCTGACAAAATATTCATTTAGGAGACTCAGTGCATCAAAGCAAATTCATACAAAAGTCCTACCTGAGAACAGATGCTGCAATCTACTTGTTTTAGGCAAGAAAGCTTACCCTGTGCCTTCCGATTGATTTAATTTTGCTTGAGGCTCAATTTTTCTGGCTTTATAGCAAAAGCTCTACCAACTCATATTGGCTGTCCAGTAAGAGTACCCTCCCTTGCTAGCTCTTTGAATAGTGAAATAGGCAAGATTCCGCAGACGGAAGCTAAATGTAAATACAGCAGGTAGTGGGCTGGTGCAATATTCAGCCTGCTATTGGCCATTTTAAATTGCAATAGCAGGCTGGCTATTGCACCCACACACTGCTTGCTGTGCCCTCCTTCCAGTGTAGATGAGAGCGCTAGGTGATCCAACCAACTAAAAATCGATAATGCGAATAGTTAACTATTCGCATTATCGATCGAATAGTTGGTTGCAGCCCTAAAAAAAAACAAAAAAAAAAAAACCACACATGGTCTTTTGGAACGGTTTTCTTTACTTCTGATAATGATGTGTATCCAAAGCCACAGGCGTCTCAAGATTTTTTTTTTTCTTCGCTATTCCTATTGTAATGACAACTGAAAATCTCTGTCTCAGTGACAACTATCAACAGGACAAAAAGTGAGGGAGAATCTTCCCAGGGACTAAACAATTGGACAGGAAATGAGTTCTAACCCTTCCACAGCATCCTAAAATGATTGAAAAAATATATATAATTATTATACAGGATTTATATAGTGCCAACAGTTTGCTCAACGCTTTACAATGTACAATACAATCCAAGACAAGATGGTAAGGAGGGCCCTGCCCCTGAGGGCATACAGTCTAAAAAGGGAGGGGGAAGTGATATATGAGGAGGTAGCTGTGTGGGGATGAATTGTTTGATAAAGTGATAGTTCAGTGGTCAGGTTGAGGTGGGATAGGCATCCTTTAAGAGATGAGTTAAGGGATCGCCTAAAGGCAGTCAGAGTGGGAGATAGTCGGACCGGTTGGCGTAGAGAGTTCCATAGGATGGGAGAGGCTCTAGTGAAGTCCTGGAGGCGAACATGGGAGGAGTTTATCAGGGAGCTGGAAAGTAGGTCATTTGAAGAGCGGAGGGGACGGTTAGGGTGGTACTTTAAGACAAGGTTTGAGATGTAGCTGGGGGCAGAGTTGTGGATGGCTTTATAAGTGGTTGTTAATATTTTGAACTTTTTCCTTTGGACTATTGGAAGCCAGTGAAGGGATTGGCAGAGGGGGTTTGCAGACACTGAGCGGATGGTCAGGTGGATGAGTCTAGCAGCTTAATTCATGATAGAGTGAAGGGGGGATAGCCCGTGTAGTGGAAGGCCAATGAGGAGGGAGTTGCAATAGTCAAGACAAGAGATAACAAGTTAGTGGATGAGTAATTTTGCGGTTTCCTTGGTGAGGAAGGGGCGTATTTTGGAGATGTTACGAAGGTGAAGACGGCAGGATTTGGATAGTGGTTGGATGTGGGGAAGAAAGGTGAGGTCCGAGTCAATATACACAAATATACACAAATTTGGTTACAAGTAAAATCTTGGTCCAGGCAGGATTCAAACAAATAATCTGAATTCCTCAAAGTGTTACTTGCATTGTTAAGGCAATGATGGCCACATGGACACAAACAAAATCATTTAAATAGGCAGCACTACAGGTCCAATCTCAGACCAAGGCTCTTCATAACTTGAAAAGGTTTTAAATTAATTTCGGAGAAAGAAAAAAAAAAAAAAAAAGAAGAAGGAGGAGGTTGTCCTGACACAGAATTCCAAAATATGGGAAAAAATATGTAAATGACTGGACAACACAATTTAAGAAATAAAGATTAAAAACGAATTACATTTTTATACAGTATTAAAAGAATGTTGACCGTTAAGGAACCGTATAGAATTTCTAGCATTTGGCTTTCTATCTTTCTACTTACATTAAACACATAGGATGAAATACATTTCCCAAACAATACCAATATAAAACCAAAGTAAGGTTCAAAAAATTAGTTTTGCCAATGTAACTGTGCTAAGCATAAACAAAGCAGTCACGGTTCATTGCAATTACAAAAATGAAGTCCCTGACAGTTGATAATTATCTTAGCAATTAGGCCACGTGCAAATAATTACTGTCGGATCTAAAATTAAATAAAGAGCAGGTCAGACAAATACTAAACTCATGCAGGTAAATACACCAGGCTAAACTTTCAACAAAATAAAAAGGGTTGAAGATGTGTTCTCTAAACCAATAAGGTATATACAATTTAAGAAGAGACAATTGTGCAGCAACCTACCAAAGTATGGGATACAAATTTAAGAAGAAGAAAAAAAAAAAAAAAAAGTTTCTCTATGGTCATGTGCTAACCAGCAAGCCTTCATGGTGGGCCATACCTATAGGAAGAACTTTTTAAGGGACCAGATTTTAATCTGTCACCCTAAGGTAGAGAATTTACAATCTATAGTGTGAAAAGGAAATTAAAGTCCAACACAAGTTAACCCCTTCGTGACAGGAGACGTACACTGTACGTCCAGCCACAAAGGGACCAAATGACTTGTCACGTACACTGTACGTGACGAGTTATTTGCTGCTTTAGAGGGCTGTTAACCGCTGAGAATCAGCTTTTAACATTCATTAATGGATGCCCTTACTACAGAGGCATTCATTAATGAAAGGGTTAACCTTTTTCAGACACCCGATACCTTAATATCGGGTGTCTGAGAGTCAAAGCAGAGCGGACACACATGCCGGCTTTTGCCGGCATTCTGACAGCTCGTATAGATCGAGAGAGATATCTCTCTCAAGCTATACTGGCTTTTTTTTTTTTCTTTCATGAATAGATACATAATGTGTCTATTCCTATAATGTATCTATTCCTGGAAGAAGAATGTTTGTTTGCTGATCGTTGTTGCAACAATCAGAAAACATTTAGTAACAGCTGAATCCTGAACTGCTGCAGGATCAGTGTCACTAACTTATTATCGGCTGTTCTGAAGTTTGAAGCAGCCTAATAACCAAAAATGTATTAATTTATCAAGCAGTAACAGCGAGATTAATTCACAATGACTGCTTGATATAATTAAATAAAATAACATTTTTAAGTTTAAAAAAAAGTGGAAAAAAAAATGTGGAAAAAATAAAATAAGGGACAAATAAATGAATGTATTTATTGCATTTTTTTTAGCTGTGCTGGTTTTGTAAAAAAAAAAATACTACAAATCAAAACTGGGAAAAAAGAGTTTAACGTTTTTTCCCCTCTTTTTTTATATTTTATTTGTCCTAAGTGAGGCGTTAGACACACATATGTGATATAAATATGTAGCCCTATCTGTCCTCTAAAAAACAATATATAATATGTGTGGGTGCACTTTGTAAGAAAGTATATTACTAACGTGGAAGAATCACACAGCAAAAATTTCAAAAGTGTGTCAGTCATTTACGAACAGAAACTAAAAACAAGCTCAGTCATGAAGGGGTTTAAGAAAAATGTACTTTTTTGTCTAGACTACAAGAAAGTTTTTACACTGCTCCAAAAAAATGTAAGGAGCACTTTTAAATCAGAGTATAGCATCAAGTCAATGAAACTCCTGGGATATTGATCAGGTCAATTAAGTAGCAGAGGGGGTTGTTAATCAGTTTCAGCTGCTTTGGCGTTAATGAAATTAACAACAGGTGCACTAGATGGGCAACAATGAGATGACTTCCAACACAGGAATGGTTTTACAGGTGGAGGCCACTGACATTTTTTTATCTTTTCTGACTGCTTTTCACTAGTTTTGCATTAGGCTAAAGTCAGTGTCACTACTGGTAGCATGAGGCAATACCTGGACACTATAAAAGGTTGTACAGGCATGCCAACTCCTCCAGGATGGCACATCAATATGTGCAATTGCCAGAAGGTTTGCTGCATCTCCCAGTACAGTCTCAAGAGCATGGAGGAGATTCCAGGACACCGGCAGTTACTCAAGGAAAGCTGGATAGGGCCGTAGAAGGTCCGTAACCCATCAGCAGGACCGCTATCTGCTCCTTTGTACAAGGAGGAACGTGATGAGCACTGCCAGAGCCCTACAAAATGACCTCCAGCAGGCCACCGGTGTGAAGGTCTCTGACCAAACAATTAGAAACAGACTTCAACGTCCAACGTCCTCTAGTGGGCCTCTGCTCCTTGCCTGGCACCGTGGAGGTCGATTGGCATTTGCCATTTAACACCAAAATTGGCAGGTCCGCCACTGGCGCCCTGTGCTTTTCACAGACGAGAGCAGGTTCACCCTGAGCACATGTGACAGACGTGAAAGGGTCTGGAGAAGCCGTGGAGAATGTTATGCTGCCTGTAACATCATTCAGCATGACTGGTTTGGTGGTGGGTCAGTGATGGTCTGGGGTGGCATATCCATGGAGGGACACACAGACCCTAACCACATGTCCCCTGGACACTTGTACTGTAATCCTTGATTCGGAGCTCTCCTTTCAGCCCCACATCCAAATCTTGCTGACTCAACCTCCGTAACATTTCTAAAATATGCCTTTTTTAACAAACGAAACCACAAAGCTTCTAATTCACTCCCTTGTAATCTCTCATCTTGACTACTGTAACTCCCTCCTAGTTGGCCTACCACTAAACAGCCTATTCCCCCTTCAGTCTATCATGAATGCTGCTGTCAGACTCGACCACCTTACCAACCGTTCAGCGTCTGCCGCCCCCTCTCTGCCAATCACTCCACTGGCTCCCAATTGCCCAACAAATAAAATTCAAAATACTAACATACAAAGCCATCTACAACTCCTCCCCAACCTACATCACTGACCACATATATCAAAATATCACCCAAACTGTCCTCTCCGTTCCTCTCAAGACCTCCTGCTCTCTAATTACCTCCTCCCATGCTCGCCCCCAGGACTTCTCCAGAGTGTGCCCCATTCTCTGGAAATCCTTACCCCAATCTGTCCACCCATCTCCTACGGTGCCCACCTTTAGGCGATCCTTAAAAACCCATCTCTTCAGAGAAGCCTATCTCAACAACTGCTCTTTTACTTCTACCATTCACTCAATCCAAAACAATTACCAACGTTTGTATCACTTGCACTCCTATTGTACTGAATACAATCTTAACACAAACTAGTCGTCAATCACTGGAGCATTTTTTTTTTTATCCGATTAATCGAACTTAATAAATCGGCCAACTAATCGATTATGAAAATAATCGTTAGCTGCAGCCCTACTGAAATTGTATTGCAACTGTACTGTCTCTTCCATTTTGTAAAGCGCTGTGCAAATTGCTGGCGCTATATAAATCCTGAATAAATAATAAAATGCCAAGTTTACTTTTGCAAGTTAGTTTGGAAAATGGAATTACCTGCTCCAATCTGGCCCCCTCTACCCTCCTGCTATACTTGCCTTTCGGCGAACGGTTCTTCCCCCTCCACTGGTACGGGTGTATTATCCGCACCCCGTACTGCCATCCAGCACAGCCCTTTGCTATGGTTTTTGAAATTTCACTCACAAATTGCGAGCATTAATTGATCAGAGAGAACAGCTTCTTAGCACAGTTAAATACAAAAAAACATTATTCTATCAAGATAAGTAGATTGGGCCCCCACTTTAGTCCAACAAGTAGTTTTAAAAATACATATATGCTATATATTGTTAAACAGGCAGAGGCAAATTACAGAGAAACTGGCAATGTCTTGCCACATGACCAAAAGCACTTCAACACCTATACTGATTAAGTGAACTTTGTGGAGAACATGGGACTCTAAAAACCTTTTTATATTTTTAATCCAGTTGTTTCACATGCAAGTAAAGAGAAAATAATCATTTTATAAGGAACTATTTTTCCTCGCTGCAATTATAATCTTCACTATTCAAAGAACTGATTATTGTCCTCCAATAGATCCAAAACATTTGATTATATCTAATGGATAAAAATATATATAAGCATAATATAAGTTTTTAACATTGCTTCCTTATGTGTATTGTAAACAATTCTTATCCTATATTACACAATACATTTTTATTTGAGTCCTTGACAGCTTTAAATATACATATCAAATGTTTTCATTGCATACAGGCAAACCTCCTAACACCGCCCAAAAACATTCAAAGGTCTTCCAAGGATAACACTAACAACACTTTAATTCATGCTGGTCTTGAAGAACCAGACACACTTTGGAAAATTACATATTCTCTGCATTTTTCAACCTCTATTTTAGCAAAGCTTTTAATAGGTAGGGAAATATGCTAAAGTAATTTTATTCAAGAATTTGGTGACCTATTACACTTGTGTGGTCTGGATAAGGTTTGTGGGGGTTGTGCCGAGGAAAAAACCATAGCACAGGTTTGTTAGCCCATATTTTGAGTTTAAAATTAAATGTTCAAGACTCACCTCCTCCCAAGCGATGCAATGTCTGTAAGCGTTCTCATAATTTCATTGGCTTCTTTGGCCAGATCCAGCGGACATAACTATCGCATATGTGCACAGGAGTTCATCCAGACACTGGGGAGTGCCAAGAATGTACATTGAGCTGCCCATGTGCAGGACAGTGTATATTCTAAAGCATGTTGAAAGGAGGAAGGTAAGAAGCTTTTAGTGCAGAAGACACTTTAGGGTTAAATTATAAACCGTTTGCACACAGTGAACAGTTCTGCAAATGAGATGCACAGTGCATTATGGCCACTAGATGGAGCAGAGATACATAGGCATTCCCTATGCTCAAACTAGAAACACATGGTAATTGCACAATTTATAACCAATCTTTGTAGTAAGGTGCACATGGAAGGGCTTAAAATACAAAAAAAACCACAAAAAGTTCCCAGCACAGTTGCAAGCTAGTCTGCAACAAAACGGGTTACCCTGTCTAACAGTATGCATTAAAAACAGAGGTTTTATAGTTACACAAACCTTTGGCCAAAAATATGTAGAAAGCACACTGCCCTTTCAAGGCTCCTCTGTGAAGTGTGGTCCTAACTATTTGTGAGTCTCCATGTTGGAGCATATTCAAGCAGTTGATAAATTGAAAGCAGGTATACCTGGAGGGCGCCCACTCTTCAAAAAGGTGCAGGGACGCACTGGAGCCCCAGCAATCCAAAGGCTGGTTATCAATTGTGTGGTTACCATGTATTTCTAGTTTGACTGTGTTTGGTGTGTGGACACACTGGGGGTCCCAGCATGCATTTTGGATTGCTGGGCCTCCAGTGTGTCCCTGCACCTTTAAGGAGGAGTGGGCTCCCTCAAAGTATACCTGCATTCAATTTATCAACTGCTTAAATATGCTCCAACATGGACTCACAAAAAGAGTTAGGACCACACTTCACAGAGGAGCCTTGATGGGGTAGAGTGGCTTCTACTTATTATTGGCCAAAGGTTTGTGTAACCAAAACCTCTGCTTTTAAACGCATACTGTTAGACAAGGTAAACTTGTTTTGTTGAAAGCTAGCTGGCAGGTGTGCTGGGGACTTTTTTTGTGTTTGTTTTTTCTAGGCTTCTCAACGCCATCTAGTGGCCATAGCCTCTTTCTCCCTCCGCCCTGGAGGTTGGAGGACCACTGACCTCACATACAATGCAGGGCCCACAGCCCTGCATTATCTGTGAAGACAACAAGGTACAGTCTATGAGCCGGCGTTTAGGAAAGAGGTGAGCATTGACAGCCAGGAGAGAAAGGATCATGTAAGTTAAAGTCCACTTTGCAAAAGCATAGACATAAACAAGCAGTTGTTTGCCTCTGGAGATGGGCTTTAATAAGATGCAGAACTTGCACCCATTTCTATTTCACTCTGATACAGAAAATGGCTCAGGAAGTACAGACAGAACAGGTCTATCTGCTTGATGCATGCCATCGTGCCAGTTTCCTACACCATAATGGCACAGGAAGCTTCGCTAATTCAACCCTACAGGAGATATTTAACAAAACAATGCAACTGCAGCAAAAAAGTAGGTGCATTTCATCCACATATCATATAGCCAAATATAAATGCAGCTAAAAACTGAAAGCTACTCAATTACATTCTCCATCCACCACTCTTAAAGCGGCCCTTTACCCATATCTTGAATAAAGTAACAAACACACCTTTGGAAATGTTTAGTAATGACAATCTATAAAACACATACTTCAAGATAATTGCAGGCTTTGTATTCTTTGCATACCTTATTTCTCTTTTCTTTCCCAGTCCTCTGACAGTGACCATGTTTACTAAGGGCCGATTACTAGCTCTCCTATTACTTCCTGGATTTCTGGCACATGTGAATAGGACATCATCTCAGGGGAGGAAAATGCCTTTTCTGAGCTCGCCTGAGATTACAGATGAGATTTTCCAGCAATGCTCTGCTGATGACAAGGCAATCCCAGTTTGCATTGCTTTGCCAAACTGAAGTCATTTTGCCCTTTCAAAGCAGTGAAAGTGAATGCTCTGCAATTGCAAGTATTTCAAAATCAAAGCATTTTACACCTGACATGTCTATGTTATTATTAATAATCATACATAGAGGGATGAATTGGTAGAATTTGAGTTTTGAGTGTAAAGGTCCGCTTTTAGTTACTGCGATGTCATTCTGCCTGCATAACAGCTAGTAAAAGATCTCATGAAATGTAGAAGTATCCTAAAACATTCACTGCACTAGCAGAGTTGCCACAAGGTAAAAGGGCACAATAATTTCACAGCTGTAGACCTTCCTTCCAGGCAAATGGAAGTTATTTTTAGATCTTTGTTATTGCTTTGCCACTAAAAACGCACTACGTTTATTTACAGTGCAGTTTGCGGTGCTAAAAACATTACATCGCTTTTATGGACTGCAACATTTTATTGTTAGGTGTGGCGTGTTTAAACCAAACATTAAAGGATTGCATTATTCTGAAAATAGAACTCCAGGAAGATCTAAAAAGACACAAAATTAATGCAGCTCTGTATTCAATAACCGTGCCGTTATACTAAAGTTCTCCTGGAAAGCTAGAAATGTAAAACCGCTGCAGAAAATGGCACAGCTCTTCATTCCCTTAAAGGAAAACTATGAGGCGAGTAAAAATCACTAAGGCTCATAGTTCAAGCCGACGTGTGACAAAGTACCTGTCACACGTCGGCTCAATAGATCGGGAAGTGAGCGAACACATACCGTCGCTCGTTCACTTCTCGATCCTGTCCCTGCAGAGAGCCGTGACTGCCACTCACGGCTCCCTACAGGGGTTCCCCCCCTCCCCTGTCCGATCCTCGAGCGCTGGCTGGCGGAACGGATGGGGGAGGGGGCGGGTACAGCTGGCTCTGCCTCTCGATAGGCAGAGCCAGCTGACGATCACGCAGCTGGGTGGATTTCGACAGTAATGTCGGGATCTGTCCCGGCTGCGGCTATCACGGGAGGACGCTAGTTTGTGTCCTCCCGTGACCCTTAGGAGACCTATGGGGAAAAACACTTACCCCATAGTTCTCCTTTAAGTCCAATGAAAACTGACACTTCTGGATGTTTTAATCTTCTTGGATTTTTCCTTGCTCTTTCTTTATCCAAGCCTGACAACTACAGTGGCCCTAAAACAAATGCTAGCGCACAGCACACCTGCAATAAAAATGTGATTTTCGGAGATACCCGCTGAGGGTTAACTAATTCTAAAGAAAAAAAAAAACACTGCAACTTTCCTTATTTGATCACTGAACGTGCACTAAGTGGTTATAATGAGTGACGACCCCATTCAGGAATCCGTTTGGAAGGACCATGGTGAAACAAACAGCTTTTTCTACAGAACAGAAACAGGTAGGAATCTGCAGCAAAGTCTGTCACAATCCTTGCAATGTATACAGGGTTTTTTTTCTTAACAAAAAGTGGAGTAAAACTTCAATCTAGGTATAACCAATCTGTACAATTCTCCTTTAGGTTTACCACCAACTATGTAGAGTACTTTCCCTGCTGGGCATATATTAAACAGAGTGTTTGCTAAATCAGACTATGGACAGATAAAGCAGTTGCTAGTGACTCATCCATTAAAAACAAAAAACTGTGAAAAACTCCAGAATTGTTTTCACAGGTGTCAAATTTGCCTCATCGCTGGTTAATGAAAATTGACACATATTTCCATCATCACCTTTGATAACCATTAGTCTTCCATAACCCTGCGGATTTTGAAAAACTCCCAAAATTTTAGAACAAAAAAAAAAAAAAGTTACCTACTCTGTGTAAAGGAAAGATCTTTAAATTACGTCAATATACAGCGTTAAAGGACAAAATGTAGGAAAAATCAATGTCAAAGCCAAACTGGCAGTTTGCTTTGTCCATCCGGTCACATAAATCACCGCAGGAAAATGTGACCCACACGCACACTCAGGCTGTGTATTTCCTGACATCTGTGCTTCCCTTTTACACTGAAACTTTTAGAGATTGGCAAAATACTTAAATAAACTAGAGCGTTTAATTCTTACAGTTGTTTATCTGGTTTATTAAAGTGATAAGTAGCAAAAAAAACAAATGCATACAATAACACCAGGCAGCAAGTAGTGTTAATTTAATAAATCTGTGCAAGGAGATTCAACAAAAATTAAAATTTTCAACAATTGGAACCTAAGGAAAAGAATTGTTAATTGCCAATGGACACTTCCTTTGACCTCAGTCAAATGAGCCTGTCACAAGAGGAAAAAAAATGGTCTACAAGCAGACCGTCCCTGATGTCCAACAAACTTTGATGTGTTGGATACTGGGTCCCAAACTTCATACTGTGATTACACCTAACTGAATCTACTACACTTCAGGGAACAGAAGTGAAATAGTAGCTGGTGGGATCACAGCATGCAACAGGGTTAATGGCACCCTGACAGCACCAGAACGGTCAGATACCAGCAAAGAGTGTAGTTCTACAAAAAAAGCACTGGAGTCACACTTTATGAATAGGTATAAGGGCCTGTGCCAACGGACGTTAGGTTTTGGTTGATGGTATCAGTTTGGTCAATGGTACCCATTTGAGAGGCTAAGCCCTCGTTCTACGCTCGACGAACGCTCTACAAAACGCTCAAAAATATAAATCCCATATTCAATGGTCTCGTTCCCACCTTGGCGTATTTCCGCCCGTCCCTAACGCGCTACAAAAAACGGCCCACGCCTGAAAAGGTACAGGTACTACTTTGGGCCGTTTTGTTGTGCGTTTCCATTGGGATACAGCCAAGTAGCCTTCGGAAAAGGCAACTTTTTTTACCGCGAATCGCAGTAAAAAAACGCGCGACAGACGCGCATATGCAATACGCCTAGGTGTGAACGAGACCTTAGAAGTTCATTCAAACTTCACTGACAGGTGCATTGGCCTGCAGTTAATCTTAAGTGTGTTCTGCATTCCGATAGACTCGTGTGGGAATGCAAAACCCACTTGCAGCGAACATCAACAGACTCTTACAAATATTCTTTGACAGGCTCTGTGTAGACTCTTTGTACCTTGTGACAGGGTCACAGTAAAGAAACCTTACCTCGAAAAATACTAAATGCTACTTTTGAAAACTGGCTAGATGGCCGTTGTCAAGAACTTCACTAGGATCATTTCAGTGACTCTGGTATTATTGAGGCCACAGAAACCATGCAACTAGCCTTTTCAGGAGGCGGTTAGTAATGGTATGCTCCAGAATTATTTTAATCCTTTTTTTTCCCCCTAGTTGACCTCTTTCAATACAGAATGTTTAAATTTGCTGGAACTCCTGTATGCCTAACTTAAGCTGCCCATACACCTTACAATTATCTGCAGATTTTCTGTGGTCAGATGGAAAAAGTGCAACAGATTGGCCCAGGTGGAGATTCCTCCATCCACACAGTTAGGTGCAGATTGAGGAATCTGTTGCACCTTTTCCATCTGACCACTGAAAATATGCAGGGGTCGTGTGTCGCTACAGCAGGACCCTTTTTGGAGTGGATTTAGCCGCGATTCAAGCTTGCTCAATGCAAGCTTGAACGCGACATTGCGCGGCAAATCTCGCGATGTCGCGCAATATGCAAATTGCGCGACAAACGCGCGATTTGCATATCGTGCAGTGGGAACAGGGCCTAAGTCTACATACTAAAGACTTATCCCAAATCAGAGTCGAAAGTACTGAAAACCTGAAGATTAGATCAGCAGGAAATACCAGTAGCTTGCATTTACAGAAAAAAGTGATCAATGTAATCCCACATATCTATCTCATTACGAGTTTCCTTTAACCACCTCCCATCCGCCGGACATTCAGAAACGGCCAGACGGGAGCCTGGCAGCAGGCGGGCAGCAGGCGGGCGTCTTTAAAAGTCCCTCGTGCCAGCGCATGAGTGGGAAACTGCCATAATTTGAAAACGGCCAGCGATGGCTGTTTACATACAAGCGGTCCAGCATCTGTAAAGATGCCCAATCGCTTGTATGATACACCTCTTTTAGGGCCATCAAATCACTGTTGACACTAAATTGATGAGCGGTAAAAGCTTTTAAAAGTGTTGCCTATGGCCAATTTTAGGTGTGGTAGTTTTTTTGCGATTTCGCGGGTGCGCACAATTTTAAGGCTCGACGTGTTTGGTGTCAATTTAGCCGACATGACCCCGTCTTTTATATTTTACCAAAACATTGGGTAATAAATGTTTCCCAACATAATAAAAGGGAAAAGTTTTTTTCAGTACTTTTTTCCGTTATATAGTAAAAAATAAAAACCCCAGTGGTGATTAACCACCACCAAAAGAAAGCTCCGTCTGTCCCCCCATAAAAACGGTATAAAATTCCTTTCAGTAGAGCGTTGCATGATGGAATAAATGTCAGCGCTGAATACTGAAAAATGGCCTGGACAGGAAGGGGGTGTAAACACCCCGGCCTTTAAGTGGTTAAACATGGACATCATTTGAAAAATATTGTTTCACATCAAAACATGTGCATGATAAGTAATGGGTAAGTTTAATGGGTAAGCTTAAGTCCTGGTTAACATCTGAGTGATCTGAAGTACTTTTCTAGAAGCAGTTGAACATTTGACATGAGGATTCACGCTCTATCATATAGTGGCAGTTCCCACTTCACAGCTATGCTGCTGCTTGGGGCAGCAAAGTAGTCCAGGAGCATTTTTGGGGCTTCATTAGGTGTTACTTCTCCTATAGACTGCAATGGGAGCGCTTGACTATCCGTGATACAAATAGGTTATCGTTGTTTTCTAACCCAACAACCAGTCCCCTCTTAGCAACGCCACAGCTTGTAAGAAAATGGAGGAAATCAGGACTTCTCTCCCTGGACGCTGAACAGTTTATAAGGCTCTCGAGTTGAAGATTTATTCTACATGATCCCATTTGACCTGCAGCTGCTGTCATTAAAAAATAAA